>NC_061511.1:6136366-6157066 GCF_022539505.1 Lolium rigidum | reverse complement strand
TGTAACGGTCCAGGGTAGCACCCTATTAGATTTTGTTTGTTCCTTTTTTCTTTTATGCATCATCATGCATCATGCATCATATCATACACAAGATATCATCAAATAAAATTATTTTAAATAAAAAATATTTTGTGTCTTCCCTCTCATATGGTTTTAATAAAAACCTCCCTTGTCTTTTCATTTAACAAACCCTAAAACAAAGCTTTTAAAACAAAATAAAATTATTTCAATATTTTCTGATTTCAAAATAAAATCTTGTTTTGGTTTAGTTGAAAAGGGTTTTCAGAAACAGTTTTAAATTCAAAGAGAAAAACAATTTTCTAAATTAAAACCTAACCCTGGGCTCTCTCCCTCCTTGGCCTGCTCCTTTTCCTCTCTCAGCCCAGCTCACCCGGTGGCCCATCTCTTCTCCTTTCCTTCTTTCTGGTCCAGCCCATACCCCTTCAACCTCGTTCTTTTCCCCTCCATCCTGGTCATGCTCTACAGCGACGGGAGCACGCACACGGCGTGCGCTGCCCGTGGTCCTCCACCTCTCTCTCTCTCGCCTCAACCTCTCTCTCCACCCTTTTAATCCATCCCCAAACCCTAGGGCTCTCCCCTTCCTTCCCCATCCTCGCGCCGCCACCCCTCTCCCCTTTCTCTTTTTCTCTGTGAACGAAACGAAGAGGAAACCCCAAGCTTCTGCCACCACCGTGCCCGCCATGGCGCCGCCGCTCCAGGCTGCCCCTCGCCGAGCGTAAGGCCAGAGAAGATGCGCATCATCGTGGTGTTCATCCCCGTCCAAGGAATCGAACCGACGCTCTCTACAATGACGACACGGTCGCCGTTCCCTTCTCCAACTCCGGCGAGTTCATCATCAATTCCGGCCACTCCGGTGAGGCCCTGGACTCCGTACCGCCACCATCATGTTCTCCGCATCCAGGCGCATCTTCGACACCAACCTTCTCGTCCCGATTCGCTCCCAGTCGCCCGATCCATGAACGACCAGAGCTCTTTTCCGCCATGGGCTTCATCCTCGAGCTTCGCGTGTCTGCTTCATGTTGTCAGGCGCCCATTTCTTGACACCATCCACGCAGCAGCCCAGTGGTTCGTCCCCTACTGCTTGATCTATACATTCTTGGTTCGAATCCTCACCCTGGCGAATTAAATCCAAACCTTTTCTTGTCTTTTTTGTTCAGATCTCGCGGCCAGAGTCGTACCCAGATCAATATCAACATCTAGCCAAGCTGGTTCGTTCCTTAGCCCAAGTCCAGGAGATACTGAGTTCTACATCTGCTGCAAGCAATTAATCCCAGTCCTTTTTTGCTCTGTTTTTGCCGGATCTGTTGGATCTTCTCCTGATGGGCCTCGGCCCAGATCCATCCAGCACATTCCAGCAAGCCAGGCCGTCAGCGCAAGCAAGGTTCCGGCCCAGAACCGCGCAGGTCTGGTCCAGTTTGGCCTCTGCCAATCCTTTCCCTTTTGTTTTACAGAAAATGGGTTATTCTTGCAAAATTAATAACTTTTAATGCAGTAACTCGAAATAAAATATTTTATATATGAAAATTGATCGGAAAAACATAAGGAACATGAATATGCCATCCATATACCTGTTTGCATCTCACATCATGTCGCACGATGATAGTTATGCATGTTCACCTCACATATATGCGGGTATTTTGGATTTCCAACTATGGTTTTCCCGCTCCGTTTAATATTGAAGCACACCCTGCCATGTTATGCCATGCTAATCAACATTTAACTTTGACGGTAGAAAATGCAACTCCAACCTAATTTGCTTGTCCGGGGTTCCGACTCCGCTTAAATTGGATAAGTTGCACCGCATCATCCTTGCCATGTCATGCATATCATCTTGCTCATGCTGATTCTTCTTTATCCGTAGTAGTAAGACTTGCACACGTTTGTTGTAGCATTTGCTTCTTCCCGGATAGGATCGCGAAGTGGTGTGGTGAGATACGACAAGTTCTCCGGATGTCCCTCGGCAAGCTTTAACGAGCAAGCATTTCCCCTATACTCCCGTCCCTGCAGGAGTCTCTCACCTATTTTATTTTGCCTTCTCCCTTATGCTATCCTTGAGTTGCGTTCTTGTCACGTGTCCCTTCCACTTGTTACCTCAAGCAGCCCATATTGCCTCCACCAACCACCTATTTCTTGACACCATCCACGCAGCAGCCCAGTGGTTCGTCCCCTACTGCTCGATCTATACATTCTTGGTTCGAATCCTCACCCTGGCGAATTAAATCCAAACCTTTTCTTGTCTTTTTTGTTCAGATCTCGCGGCCAGAGTCGTACCCAGATCAATATCAACATCTAGCCAAGCTGGTTCGTTCCTTAGCCCAAGTCCAGGAGATACTGAGTTCTACATCTGCTGCAAGCAATTAATCCCAGCCCTTTTTTGCTCTGTTTTGCCAGATCTGTTGGATCTTCTCCTGATGGGCCTCGGCCCAGATCCATCCAGCACATTCCAGCAAGCCAGGCCGTCAGCGCAAGCAAGGTTCCGGCCCAGAACCGCGCAGGTCTGGTCCAGTTTGGCCTCTGCCAATCCTTTCCCTTTTGTTTTACAGAAAATGGGTTATTCTTGCAAAATTAATAACTTTTAATCTGTAACTCGAAATAAAATATTTTATATATGAAAATTGATCAGAAAAACATAAGGAACATGAATATGCCATCCATATACCTGTTTGCATCTCACATCATGTCGCACGATGATAGTTATGCATGTTCACCTCACATATATGCGGGTATTTTGGATTTCCAACTATGGTTTTCCCCGCTCCGTTTAATATTGAAGCACACCCCTGCCATGTTATGCCATGCTAATCAACATTTAACTTTGACGGTAGAAAATGCAACTCCAACCTAATTTGCTTGTCCGGGGTTCCGACTCCGCTTAAATTGGATAAGTTGCACCGCATCATCCTTGCCATGTCATGCATATCATCTTGCTCATGCTGATTCTTCTTTATCCGTAGTAGTAAGACTTGCACACGTTTGTTGTAGCATTTGCTTCTTCCCGGATAGGATCGCGAAGTGGTGTGGTGAGATACGACAAGTTCTCCGGATGTCCCTCGGCAAGCTTTAACAGGCAAGCATTTCCCCTGTACTCCTGTCCCTGCAGGAGTCTCTCACCTATTTTATTTTGCCTTCTCCCTTATGCTATCCTTGAGTTGCGTTCTTGTCACGTGTCCCTTCCACTTGTTACCTCAAGCAGCCCATATTGCCTCCACCAACCACCTACAACTATTGTTTGGTTATCGTGTCTGCCTTGCGAGTCGTAGTGCATGCTAGTGCTGTTTTATCTTGTTACCGTTATTGTTATCTTATCGGGTTATATGTTGGGAAAAATCATGGTTACTTTAGTTGTTGACATTTGTTTAGCGGAGGCATCGGTGGGTCAGCTGATCGTTTTGTGACGGCTCACTTGTGTTTCCTAAATATCTTAGGACCCCGAGTTCTTGTTATCTCGTTCCGAGATCGAGCGCTCTAACCACACGTGGGTATGCTTACCGGGTCTCCCCTCGACCACCGCTCGGAATCTACAGCTTTGTCCAGTGGCCACAACTAGTTTGAATGTTTGTTTGTTTCTCCCGGGCGTGCAAGCATGTTTCTTTGTGGTCAGATGATATGATGTTACTTTTGGGGAAGCCATGTGTGCCTTGTATCCCCGTTGTCTCTTGCACGTCCGTAGGTGCGGCACGTATTGTTAAGAGGTCATCCTCTAGTGGGCTCTGATCCTCTTAGCCGTTCTCGCAACAGCTAGGTCCGTCTCGGAGAGTCGGCCGGACTCTGATTCGGGTTTAAATTAGTTAGGTGGCTTCCTGGACATTGTTGTGGTGAAGGAGAGTGTGAGTCGTGATATCCACCTATCGCAAGTGGGTTGAGCGTGCGTGTGGGCACATTTGGGCACCCCTGCAGGGTTACAATCTTATCGATAAGCCGTGTCCGCGGTTATGGACGACTTGGAGCTGTATGACTCGACCATAGACAACTTACACCTGTTGTTTCAATGCTAATAACTTGCATAGTAAGATAGAACAACTTAAATAATAACTGGTTAAAACTTGACAACCGTGTGAGTGCCTTTGCCAGTACCTCTTTGCGAAGGGGGAACACATCGGCTGTGTTATGTTTGCAGAGTATAGAACTGTTAGTTTATGCGCTCTCTCATCTTCTCTGATTAGACGAATGTTGTAGAGTGTCTCTATAGGTTTTTAGTGCTTGCGCGCTACCGCTTAACCCCACCATATTGCCTATGACGTTCCTCTTGCGTCCTCTAAGTCCCCTGCGTGCCTCAAGTACAAAGGATGACTGGTTGACGAATGCTTATACGTCTTTAAGTCTTGTTAAGTACGAACCCGTACTTATTGCTGCTTCTACGGGATATAACCGGGAAGGTATGAAGATATGTTCGATGAAGACGATGTTAGCATGGTTACCCTTCCGGCTTGGCCTGGGCAGGGTTATGGACGCCACTGGTTATCTTCAGGACTCTTAGTCCAATTTGTATCTTGTCCGTACTCGGACGTATTTGATCTTCTGTATGATTTGGATCTTTGTGTTGTATATTTGTATCTTGACTCGCGGAGTCGTTGTTGTAATATATGTTTCTTGTGGGCTCTATTGTAATCCTGTTGTAATTTTACCGCTCGTGTTAATTTCTCTGGCATCACGTGTGCGATTTGTCGCGCACGTCGTGTCGGAGGGCGTCTCTGGATCGATATCGTGCGGATTTCGGCGGGATCGCTGGGATCCTCATGGTACCGGTTCCGGGGCGTCACAAGTTGGTATCAGAGCCTCAGGTTGACGGTACCCCACTAGTCCAGCCTCTAGGATAACCTTGCCAATGGACGTTGTGTCTAGTGTCAAAACTATTTTCTGAAAACTCGTTGGATAGATCTGATTAGATCTGTTTTTTCTCCTTATCCCTATTATTTCTCCTCTTACCTTTGCGAGTTTTGAATCTTCTCTTATCTGTGTTTCAAAGTCTTAGGTTCCGACGTGGGTTGGACTATCTTTGCCTTATCCTAATAGGTCCGATCTTCGGAGGATCACGACAGAAGCTCATCATTAACAACGGAACAACGACTTCTTGTTAGTGGTGTCGACCGATCAATATGGAGCACGAACTCTTGTTAGTGGTGTCGAGGAGATCGACACGTCGCCTGAAGACCCGATAGTTCACCTCTCTTCCTCGTACCTTGAGGTGGAACCTCGGGGCGAGGTTCCTTGTTAGTGGTGTCGATTGTAACGGTCCAGGGTAGCACCCTATTAGATTTTGTTTGTTCCTTTTTTCTTTTATGCATCATCATGCATCATGCATCATATCATACACAAGATTTCATCAAATAAAATTATTTTAAATAAAACTATTTTGTGTCTTCCCTCTCATATGGTTTTAATAAAAACCTCCCTTGTCTTTTCATTTAACAAACCCTAAAACAAAGCTTTTAAAACAAAATAAAATTATTTCAATATTTTCTGATTTCAAAATAAAATCTTGTTTTGGTTTAGTTGAAAAGGGTTTTCAGAAACAGTTTTAAATTCAAAGAGAAAAACAATTTTCTAAATTAAAACCTAACCCTGAGCTCTCTCCCTCCTTGGCCTGCTCCTCTTCCTCTCTCAGCCCAGCTCACCCCGGTGGCCCATCTCTTCTCCTTTCCTTCTTTCTGGTCCAGCCCATACCCCTTCAACCTCGTTCTTTTCCCCTCCATCCTGGTCATGCTCTACAGCGACGGGAGCACGCACACGGCATGCGCTGCCCGTGGTCCTCCACCTCTCTCTCTCTCTCTCTCTCGCCTCAACCGCTCTCTCCACCCTTTTAATCCATCCCCAAACCTAGGGCTCTCCCCTTCCTTCCCCATCCTCGCGCCGCCACCCCACTCCCCTTTCTCTTTTTCTCTGTGAACGAAACGAAGAGGAAACCCCAAGCTTCTGCCACCACCGTGCCCGCCATGGCGCCGCCGCTCCAGGCTGCCCCTCGCCGAGCGTAAGGCCAGAGAAGATGCGCATCATCGTGGTGTTCATCCCCGTCCAAGGAATCGAACCGAGGCTCTCTACAATGACGACACGGTCGTCGTTCCCTTCTCCAACTCCGGCGAGTTCATCATCAATTCCGGCCACTCCGGTGAGGCCCTGGACTCCGTACCGCCACCATCATGTTCTCCGCATCCAGGCGCATCTTCGACACCAACCTTCTCGTCCCGATTCACTCCCAGTCGCCCGATCCATGAACGACCAGAGCTCTTTTCCGCCATGGGCTTCATCCTCGAGCTTCGCGTGTCTGCTTCATGTTGCCAGGCGCCCATCTCTTGACACCATCCACGCAGCAGCCCAGTGGTTCGTCCCCTACTGCTCGATCTATACACTCTTGCTTCGAATCCTCTGGCGAATTAAATCCAAACCTTTTCTTGTCTTTTTTGTTCAGATCTCGCGGCCAGAGACGACTCTTTTCGCTTGGAGTCGTACCCAGATCAATATCAACATCTAGCCAAGATGGTTCGTTCCTTAGCCCAAGTCCAGGAGATCCTGAGTTCTACATCTGCTGCAAGCAATTAATCCCAGTCCTTTTTGCTCTGTTTTGCCAGATCTGTTGGATCTTATCCTGATGGGCCTCGGCCCAGATCCATCCAGCACATTCCAGCAAGCCAGGCCGTCAGCGCAAGCAAGGTTCCGGCCCAGAACCGCGCAGGTCTGGTCCAGTTTGGCCTCTGCCAATCCTTTCCCTTTTGTTTTACAGAAAATGGGTTATTCTTGCAAAATTAATAAATTTTAATCTGTAACTCGAAATAAAATATTTTATATATGAAAATTGATCAGAAAAACATAAGGAACATGAATATGCCATCCATATACCTGTTTGCATCTCACATCATGTCGCATGATACGTCTCCGACGTATCGATAATTTCTTATGTTCTATGCCATATTATTGATGATACCTACATGTTTTATGCACACTTTATGTCATATTCGTGCATTTTCTAGAACTAACCTATTAACAAGATGCCGAAGTGCCAGTTCCTGTTTTTTGCTGTTTTTGGTTTCAGAAATCCTAGTAACGAAATATTCTCGGAATTGGACGAAACAAAGACCCAGGGGCCTATTTTTCCACGGAGCTTCCAGAAGACCGGAGAACATTCGAAGTGGGGCCACGAGGTGGCGACACCACGTGGCGGCGCGGCCCAAGGGGGGCCCGCGCCGCCCTATGGTGTGGCCCCCTCGTCTGGCCCCCGACTCTGCCCTTCCGCCTACTTAAAGCCTCCGTCGCGAAACCCACGATGCGAAAAACCACGATACGGAAAACCTTGCGAGACGCCGCCGATCCCATCTCGGGGGATTACGGAGATCTCCTCCGGAACCTCGCCGGAGAGGGGATTCATCTCCGGAGGACTCTACACCGCCATGGTCGCCTCCGGAGTGATGAGTGAGTAGTTCACCCCTGGACTATGGGTCCATAGCAGTACCTAGATGGTTGTCTTCTCCTCATTGTGCTTCATTGTTGGATCTTGTGAGCTGCCTAACATGATCAAGATCATCTATCTGTAATTCTATATGTTGTGTTTGTCGGGATCCGATGGATAGAGAATACCATGTCATGTTAATTATCAAGTTATTACATATGTGTTGTTTATGATCTTGCATGCTCTCCGTTACTAGTAGAGGCTCTGGCCAAGTTTTTGCTTTTAACTCCAAGAGGGAGTATTTATGCTCGATAGTGGGTTCATGCCCGCATTGACACCGGGACGGTGATAGAAAGTTCTAAGGTTGTGTTGTCTTGTTGCCACTAGGGATAAAACATTGGCGCTATGTCCGAGGATGTAGTTGTTGATTACATTACGCACCATACTTAATGCAATTGTCTCGTTGTTAGCAACTTAATATTGGAGGGGTTCGGATGATAACCCGAAGGTGGACTTTTTAGGCATAGATGCGGTTGGATGGCGGTCTATGTACTTTGTCGTAATGCCCAATTAAATCTCACTATACTTATCATGTCATGTATGTGCATTGTTATGCCCTCTCTATTTTTCAATTGCCCGACTGTAATTTGTTCACCCAACATGCTTTTATCTTATGGGAGAGACACCTCTAGTGAACTGTGGACCCCGGTCCATTCTTTAATACTAAAATACAAATCTGCTGCAATACTTGTTTTTACTATTTTCTCTGCAAACAATCATCTTCCACACAATACGGTTAATCCTTTGTTACAGCAAGCCGGTGAGATTGACAACCTCACGGTTTCGTTGGGGCAAAGTACTTTGGTTGTGTTGTGCAGGTTCCATGTTGGCGCCGGAATCTCTGGTGTTGCGCCGCACTACATCCCGCCGCCATCAACCTTCAACGTGCTTCTTGGCTCCTCCTGGTTCGATAAACCTTGGTTTCTTTCCGAGGGAAAACTTGCTGCTGTGCGCATCATACCTTCCTCTTGGGGTTGCCCAACGAACGTGTGAAATACACGCCATCAAGCTCTTTTTCCGGCGCTCGTTGCCGGGGAGATCAAGACACGCTGCAAGGGGAGTCTCCACTTCTCAATCTCTTTACTTTGTTTTTGTCTTGCTTTATTTTATTTACTACTTTGTTTGCTGCATTATATCAAAACACAAAAAAATTAGTTGCTAGCTTTACTTTATTTGCTATCTTGTTTGCTATATCAAAACACAAAAAAATTAGTTTACTTGCATTTACTTTATCTAGTTTGCTTTATTTACTACTGCTAAAATGGCCAACCCTGAAAATACTAAGTTGTGTGACTTCACTAGCACAAATAATAATGATTTCTTATGCACACCTATTGCTCCACACTGCTACTACAGCAGAATTCTTTGAAATTAAACCTGCTTTACTAAATCTTGTTATGCGAGAGCAATTTTCTAGTGTTAGTTCGATGATGCTTGCTGCCCATCTCAATAATTTTGTTGAACTATGTGAAATGCAAAAGTATAAAGATGTAGATGGTGACATTATAAAATTAAAATTGTTCCCTTTCTCATTAAGAGGAAGAGCTAAAGATTGGTTGCTATCTCTGCCTAAGAATAGTATTGATTCATGGACTAAATGCAAGGATGCTTTTATTGGTAGATATTATCCCCCTGCTAAAATTATATCTTTGAGGAGTAGCATAATGAATTTTAAGCAATTGGATAATGAACATGTTGCTCAAGCTTGGGAAAGAATGAAATCTCTGGTTAAAAATTGCCCAACCCATGGAGCTGACTACTTGGATGATCATCCAAACCTTCTATGCAGGACTAAATTTTTCTTCGCGGAATTTATTGGATTCAGCTGCTCGGAGGTACCTTTATGTCCATCACTCTTGGTGAAGCAACAAAGCTCCTTGATAATATGATGGTTAATTACTCTGAATGGCACACGGAAAGAGCTCCACAAGGTAAGAAGGTAAATTCTGTTGAAGAATCCTCTTCCTTGAATGATAAGGTTGATACTATTATGTCTATGCTTGCGAATGATAGGACTAATGTTGATCCTAATAATGTTCCATTAGCTTCATTGGTTGCCCAAGAATAACATGCTGATGTAAACTTCATTAAAAATAATAATTTCAACAACAATGCTTATCGGAACAATTCTAGTAATAACTATAGGCCATATCCTTATAATAATGGTAACGGTTATGCTAATTCTTATAGGAATTCTTACAACAATAATAGGAACACACCCCCTGGACTTGAAGCCATGCTTAAAGAATTTATTAGTACACAAACTGCCTTTAACAAATCTGTTGAGGAAAAGCTCAATAAAATTGATATTCTTGTTTCTAGAGTTGATAGTCTTGCCTCCGATGTTGATCTTTTGAAATCGAAAGTTATGCCTAATAGGGATATTGAAAATAAAATTGTTACTACAGCAAATGCCATCCAAGTTAGAATTAATGAGAATATAAGATTAATGGCTGAACTGCGTGCTAGGTGGGATAGAGAAGAAAATGAAAAACTAGCTAAAAAAGAAAATGTAGCTAAAGTTTGGACTGTTACCACCACTAGCAATGCTAATGATTCACATGTGTCTGCACCTCCTACTATCAATGGTAAAATAATTGGTGTTGGCAATGCTTCTACTCCTAGTGCAAAGCGCGCAAAATTACTCGAAACTGCTAAAACTGCTGAAATTGCTTGTGATAAAACTGCTGAAATTTTTTCCAACCTTGGGGATGATAATCCCATTGCTTTAGATTGTAATGATTTATATTTTGATGATTGCCACATCTCTGAAGTTATAAAGTTCTTGCAAAAACTTGCTAAAAGTCCCAATGCTAGTGCTATAAATTTGGCTTTCACAAAACATATTACAAATGCTCTCATAAAAGCTAGAGAAGAGAAACTAAAACTTGAAACTTCTATTCCTAGAAAGCTAGAGGATGGTTGGGAGCCCATCATTAAAATGAGAGTCAAAGACTTTGATTGTAATGCCTTGTGTGATCTTGGTGCAAGTATTTCTGTTATGCCTAAGAAAGTCTATGATATGCTTGACTTGCCACCATTGAAAAATTGTTATTTGGATGTTAATCTCGCTGATAATGCTAAAAAGAAACCTTTGGGGAAAGTTGATAATGTTCATATTATGGTTAACAATAACCTTGTCCCCGTTGATTTTGTTGTCTTGGATATTGAATGCAATGCATCTTGCCCCACCTTTTCTTCGAACCGTTGGTGCTACTATTGATATGAAGGAAGGTAATATTAAATATCAATTTCCTCTCAAGAAAGGTATGGAACACTTCCCTAGAAAGAGAATGAAGTTACCTTATGATTCTATCATTAGAACAAATTATGATGTTGATGCTTCGTCTCTTGATGTTACTTGAGATACACTTTCTGCGCCTAGCTGAAAGGCGTTAAAGAAAAGCGCTTATGGGAGACAACCCATGTTTTTACTACAGTATTTTTTATTTTATATTTGTGTCTTGGAAGTTTTTTACTACTGTAGCAACCTCTCCTTATCTTAGTTTTGAGTTTTGTTGTGCCAAGTAAAGTCTTTGATAGAAAAGTAAGTACTAGATTTGGATTACTCGTGCAGTTCCAGATTTCTTTGCTCGTCACGAATCTGGGTCTATCTCCCTGTAGGTAGCTCAGAAAATTACGCCAATTTACGAGCATGATCCTCGGATATGTACGCAACTTTCATTCAATTTGAGAATTTTCGTTTGAGCAAGTCTGGTGGCCTAATAAAATCCATCTTTACGGACTGTTCTGTTTTGACAGATTCTGTCTTTTATTTCACATTGCCTCTTTTGCTATGTTGGATGAATTTCTTTGATCCACTAATGTCCAGTAGCTTTATGCAATGTCCAGAAGTGTTAAGAATGATTGTGTCACCTCTGAACATGTGAATTTTTATTATGCACTAACCCTCTAATGAGTTGTTTCGAGTTTGGTGTGGAGGAAGTTTTCAAGGATCAAGAGAGGAGTATGATGCAATATGATCAAGGAGAGTGAAAGCTCTAAGCTTGGGGATGCCCCGGTGGTTCACCCCTGCATATATTAAGAAGACTCAAGCGTCTAAGCTTGGGGATGCCCAAGGCATCCCCTTCTTCATCAACAACATTATCGGGTTCCTCCCACGAAACTATATTTTTATTCGGCCACATCTTATGTACTTTGCTTGGAGCGTCGGTTTGTTTTTGTTTTTTGTTTTGTTTGAATAAAATGGATCCTAGCATTCACTTTATGGGAGAGAGACACGCTCCGCTGTTGCATATGGACAAATATGTCCTTAGGCTCTACTCATAGTATTCATGGCGAAGTTCTTCTTCGTTAAATTGTTATATGGTTGGAATTGGAAAATGATACATGTAGTAACTCTAAAATGTCTTGGATAATTTGATACTTGGCAATTGTTGTGCTCATGTTTAAGCTCTTGCATCATATACTTTGCACCCATTAATGAAGAAATACTTAGAGCTTGCTAATTTGGTTTGCATATTTGGTTTCTCTAGAGTCTAGATAACATCTAGTATTGAGTTTTGAACAACAAGGAAGACGGTATGGAGTCTTATAATGTTTACCATATGTCTTTTATGTGAGTTTTGCTGTACCGTTCATCCTTGTGTTTGTTTCAAATAACCTTGCTAGCCTAAACCTTGTATCGAGAGGGAATACTTCTCATGCATCCAAAATCCTTGAGCCAACCACTATGCCATTTGTGTCCACCATACCTACCTACTACATGGTATTTCTCCGCCATTCCAAAGTAAATTGCTTGAGTGCTACCTTTAAAATTCCATCATTCACCTTTGCAATATATAGCTCATGGGACAAATAGCTTAAAAACTATTGTGGTATTGAATATGTACTTATGCACTTTATCTCTTATTAAGTTGCTTGTTGAGCGATAACCATGTTTACGGGGACGCCATCAACTATTCTTTGTTGGATATCATGTGAGTTGCTATGCATGTCCGTCTTGTCTGAAGCAAGAGAGATCTACCACCTTCATGGTTGGAGCATGCATGTTGTTAGAGAAGAACTTTGGGCCGCTAACTAAAGCCATGATTCATGGTGGAAGTTTCAGTTTGGACACATATCATCAATCTCATCTTTCTATTCTTAATAGGTGATCCCATTTCTCTTCACATGCAGCCTATCCACCTCATCAATCAACCTTGAGCAATCCTAATGCGCCACATCATGTCCACATCAGCATAACTGCCATATCAGCTCCCCACCACCATAACCATGTCCTATCCGCTCCCCTCCCTTCTCTCATGCTGTCATTGTGAATTTGTGATTAATCACTATTTATCTGCCTCCCTATCTTCTCGATAATTACTAATGATGGCTGCCGCCGCTACCTAGGCCTTGATGAACGATGACCACTAGCTCTGCGACCTTCCAGAAATTTCCATAGGAGAAACCGATGGAGGCACAATTGATTGGCTCCAAGAAACGTCCGGTCCCACATCTATTCAACTCCTCCGTGATCTCAGGCAGAATATCGATGGATCCACCGAGACGTACAAATAGCGACCTTTAAGTATCACCACCGTCATTAGCAATAGAAGTCTCTTCCACTCAACTTCACATTCAGGATCACCACGTACAGGCCACTCCTTCGTCCAACTCCGCCACCAATCGTCGCCGTCGAGCAGTTTTGGCCGCTGGCCCTCTGCACGTTTTTGGCTGACGTTGGGGCAAAAAACAAGGCCACACTTTTGCTTCAGTTCCATTCGCATCTAGCTTTTGCAATGATCAATCCGGCCAAGCTCGCCTAGAGTCTCCGCCATCAATAGCTCAACCACAGGTAGCAACAATGACCTCCGTATTAGTTATTATCTAGATGTTTTCCAACTAAAGTTTCTCTCGGGTCTCTGTTTTCCACGCCCCCTTAAATTATTTGTACTGTATGATCAATTTGTGATCCAGCTGCTTTTCAAGATTATATGAAGGACAGGCGATGAGAGTACGTCTATGCTTTGTTCGACTTGGAATATAGTGCTAAGGAAGTTATGGATTGCTTTTTTGACGTCCATAGAAATTTATGGATTGAGCAGAGCAAGATGTTGTTTCACAAGACATGAATAAAACAGGCCGCTATAAGCTTTCACAAGCACTACCGCTAACAATTGTTCACCTCATTATCTCCATTGAAGATGGGTTTCAGTTCATTTTTGTCCAATATACACTTGCTGTGTCTCTTCTCTCTACATAGCAAATGTTATTTCTGTATTAGCTGATGCTTCTACTAATCCTACCTCTTTTATAATTTTCTGTTTTACAGGCAACAAACAGAACACCAGAAGGTATCATTATGCGATTAAAACTCTAAAAAAAATATGTCGCTCGAGATGAATGTGCGGAGCTTTGTCCAAACGCTGCATATTTCCATATGACAAGATGAATGTGCTTGCGATACATTCGTTTACTATCGAAGATTGTATTACTCACTCAGCAATAAAGTGCTTTGTACAAACACTCAATATATACACATGACAGAATATATTAAACTATAATATCTTTTTCAAAAATTTGTCACCAAGTTTTCAGTTGGTTCTGGGTTCTCAACACCCTGTTGTATGTTTGTGCCTACATTTTCAGTTAGTTTACCAATCCATGTGTTTTTTTTACACATTCGGTTAGAAAAATATGACAATAATAGGGTGGTAATTCTATCAAATTTATGTCAATATTCATACGAGTGAGTCGGTCTTCACATCTGATTCAAAACTTTTAAATGATGATCCATTTTCTATCTACCAACATCTATTACAATGTTGGGTAACACAAAGAGTGATATTGTGAGCAATCGTGGGGGATTTATGCACTTGGGAATTATGCACTTATTTTTCATGATTTCCTACTCAAAAGATTTTGAGCAAAATGCCGCAGCAACGCGCGGGGTATCATCTAGTATGAGAATAAAAATTGTTGCCACATGCTTATGCATTAAAGAGGAGTCCATTATCTGTTGTCCATGTTGTCCCGGTATGGATGTCTAAGTTGAGAATAATCAAAAGCGAGAAATCCAAAATGCGAGCTTTCTCCTTAGACCTTTGTACAGGCGGCATGGAGGTACCCCATTGTGACACTTGGTCAAAACATGTGCATTGCAAAGATCCGGTAGTCGAAGTTAATTAGGACAAGGTGCGGGCACTATTAGTATACTATGCATGAGACTTGCAACTTGTAAGATATAATGTACATAACTCATATGCTTTATTACTACCGTTGACAAAATTGTTTCATGTTTTCAAAATAAAAGCTCTAGCACAAATATAGCAATCGATGCTTTCCTCTTTGAAGGACCATTCTCTTTACTTTTATGTTGAGTCAGTTCACCTATTTCTCTCCACCTCAAGAAGCAAACACTTGTGTGAACTGTGCATTGATTCCTACATACTTGCATATTGTACTTGTTATATTACTCTATGTTGACAATTATCCATGAGATATATATGTTAGAAGTTGAAAGCAACCGCTGAAACTTAATCTTCCTTTGTGTTGCTTCAATGCCTTTACTTTGATTTATTGCTTTATGAGTTAACTCTTATGCAAGACTTATTAATACTTGTCTTGAAGTACTATTCATGAAAAGTCTTTGCTATATGATTCACCTGTTTACTCATGTCATTATCATTGTTTTGATCGCTGCATCCACTACATATGTTTACAAATAGTATGATCAAGGTTATGATGGCATATCACTTCAGAAATTATCTTTGTTATCGTTTTACTCGCTCGGGACGAGCGAGAACTAAGCTTGGGGATGCTTGATACGTCTCCGACGTATCGATAATTTCTTATGTTCTATGCCATATTATTGATGATACCTACATGTTTTATGCACACTTTATGTCATATTCGTTCATTTTACGGAACTAACCTATTAACAAGATGCCGAAGTGCCGGTTCTCGTTTTACTGCTGTTTTTGGTTTCAGAAATCCTAGTAACGAAATATTCTCGGAATTGGACGAAACAAAGACCCGGGGGCCTATTTTTCCACGGAGCTTCCGGAAGACCGGAGAACATTCGAAGTGGGGCCACGAGGTGGCGACACCACGTGGCGGCGCGGCCCAAGGGGGCCCGCGCCGCCCTATGGTGTGGCCCCTCGTCCGGCCCCCGACTCTGCCCTTCCGCCTACTTAACGCCTCCGTCGCGAACCCCCTGATGCGAAAACCCACGATACGGAAAACCTTACTGAGACGCCGCCGCCGCCGATCCCATCTCGGGGGATTCTGGAGATCTCCTCCGGCACCCTGCCGGAGAGGGGATTCATCTCCCGGAGGACTCTACACCGCCATGGTCGCCTCCGGAGTGATGAGTGAGTAGTTCACCCCTGGACTATGGGTCCATAGCAGTAGCTAGATGGTTATCTTCTCCTCATTGTGCTTCATTGTTGGATCTTGTGAGCTGCCTAACATGATCAAGATCATCTATCTGTAATTCTATATGTTGTGTTTGTCGGGATCCGATGGATAGAGAATACCATGTCATGTTAATTATCAAGTTATTACATATGTGTTGTTTATGATCTTGCATGCTCTCCGTTACTAGTAGAGGCTCTGGCCAAGTTTTTGCTTTTAACTCCAAGAGGGAGTATTTATGCTCGATAGTGGGTTCATGCCTGCATTGACACCAGGACGAGTGACGGAAAGTTCTAAGGTTGTGTTGTGCTTGTTGCCACTAGGGATAAAACATTGGCGCTATGTCCGAGGATGTAGTTGTTGATTACATTACGCACCATACTTAATGCAATTGTCTCGTTGTTAGCAACTTAATACTGGAGGGGTTCGGATGATAACTCTGAAGGTGGACTTTTTAGGCATAGATGCGGTTGGATGGCGGTCTATGTACTTTGTCGTAATGCCCAATTAAATCTCACTATACTTATCATGTCATGTATGTGCATTGTTATGCCCTCTCTATTTGTCAATTGCCCGACTCGTAATTTGTTCACCCAACATGCTTTTATCTTATGGGAGAGACACCTCTAGTGAACTGTGGACCCCGGTCCATTCTTTAATACTAAAATACAAATCTGCTTGCAATACTTGTTTTTACTATTTTCTCTGCAAACAATCATCTTCCACACAATACGGTTAATCCTTTGTTACGAGCAAGCCGGTGAGATTGACAACCTCACCGTTTCGTTGGGGCAAAGTACTTTGGTTGTGTTGTGCGGGTTCCACGTTGGCGCCGGAATCTCCGGTGTTGCGCCGCACTACATCCCGCCGCCATCAACCTTCAACGTGCTTCTTGGCTCCTCCTGGTTCGATAAACCTTGGTTTCTTTCTGAGGGAAAACTTGCTGTTGTGCGCATCATACCTTCCTCTTGGGGTTGCCCAACGAACGTGTGAAATACACGCCATCAGGCGTCTCTGAATCGATATCGTGCGGATTTCGGCGGGTTCGATGGGATCCTCATGGTACCGGTTCCGGGGCGTCACACCCCACCACGCCGCATCACCAGTACTATACCTATCTCTCCTTACCCCGGCCGGCCGCGCGCCGCATCGTTCCTTCCATAGCGCTCGCCCTATCCTCCGAAAACCCCAAGGGCAGTTGCATCCGCCATCCACCTAAATCCATCTTCACGTGATGGATTATTCTAGGCTTTGCCGGGGTGGCGGGGACGGCCACTTGGAGGCTCTCACCGGCGACAACATCGACCTCATCGCTGCGCATCTGGACGTTACCTATACCGTCCGACTTGCTGCATGTTCCAGGGAGCTCTACGACCTGATCAGCAAGGATGAAGGTAAGATGCACCATTGGGATGAACCCTGCCTGCTGATGCCTCCGCCTGCTTATTGGTTCGATGAACACTGGGATGTGGCGACAGGATCTCGCCTGCAGGATACCGTGTACGACCTGGTGCCCCTCGACCATCCTCGTCGTTCTGTCGCCCTGCCGTTGATGCACGACAGAAAATGGCTTGGCGCGAACGGCGACTGGATCGCCGCCGCCGATTATCATGGGTGGTGCCTCGTGAACGTCTACACCGAGCGACATATCCCCCTTCCATCCCTACCTGATTCGAAGATTGGTCCAGGAATTAATTTGTTGAAGATTGTAATCTGCCAAGTGCCCACAAAAGGTGGGAGGTACGCAGATTAAAAGCTCATCGCCTTGTTCGACAAAAGGATTTTCTACCTTGAAGGGGGTGGCGACTGGAGAATGCTTTTAACGGCCCCGGATATACCCCTATTAGATTTGTTTGTTTCTTTTATTTTTATGCATCATCATAGCATATGCATCATATCCTCCATGGTTTCACAAAATAAAATAAAAACTATTTTATAAAACCTAAAATATTTTGGTTTTCCCTCTCATATGGTTTATACTAAACCCCCTCTCCTCTTTCTTTAAAAACAAAACCCTTCCCATCTCCCTGGGCCCTTTCTCTTTTCTGGCCCAGCTTCTTTTCCTTCTTCCTCCACCGCAGCAGCCCACCACCATTCCAGCCCAACGTCCCGGCCCCTTTTCCTCTTTGGCCCGTATCTCTTCACGCAAGGAGGCACACTCCTTGTCCTCTTCTTCGTCACGTAGATGGCGTGACCTCCTTCCCTCCTGTCGCTGTCCACCACCACCTCTCCTCCACTCACCTGCTCCCACCCCTTCTTATCCCCACCGAGGCCGCTCCAGAAACCCTAGCCTCTTTCCCTCCTCAAGCCGCCGCCACCTCCTTTCCCCTCTTCTCTTTTTGATTCTTCTCTGTGAGTATGCCGAGAGCACCACCACCGTCTACCTCCGGCCGCCGACGCCATGGTCGCCGTCCACGCGACCTGAGTGCGGGAATCAAACCACCACCTCTCCCTCTTCGTCCTGGACGCCTTCGCGGAGCAGGAGACGCCAAGATCTGCTCGAGTTCGACACCATCTGCTTCGTCTACGTCTCGGCCATCTCGTCTTCCTCGTCGCCGGCGACCTTCTCCGCCGCGTCCTCCTCGTCTCCGACCACCCCAGGGTGAGCAGCGTCAGCACCTTCTCCTCCTCCCCCTCGCATGGTTCCTGCATCGTCGAACGTGAGAAGAAATCAAACGGAGATGAACACGAAAACACACCGTTTTATTCTGTTTCACGGTCCTATCTTTCGACGAAGATCCCCGGCGAACCAGACCATCCCAGCACGAGCAGTTTATTTCCTTAGATGCACAACATCACCCTCTTTCTGTTGATCTTTGATTCGCCCAAAACGGTGCAGTATCGGCGACGCCATCGATGACCAAAGTTTGATCCAGAAATCAGTTTTTCAGTTTTCAGCTGTTCCTCGCCGTGTCGCTGATCCGTTTTCCGATGAAGCTCACCGGCGTTCCAGGTCGTTTCAGCATGCGATTTTGATACCATTAGAAGCACGACATCTTCCTCTCTGTCCTGGTTTTCGAATCATCCAAATCGGAGCAGTAATGGCGTCACCATCTTCATTCAAAGTCGGTTCCAGAAAACAGTTTCTGTTTTCGGTTTTTCAGTTTTCAGTTCGCTGTTTCGTCTATCCGTTTCCCGGAGAGTTTCGCCGTCGTCTCCGTGCTCCGTTTCCGACCAAACTCATCCCATTCGAACCATGCCACATCCCTCTTGCTCAACCTCTTTTGTTTAGTTCAAAACTATGCCCAGATTCGCCGCTGCCGTCACTTTAAAATCCGTGCAAAAATCTGTCTACAGGAACACCCGCTGTCACGTTTTCAGTTAGTAGTGTTCATTCTTCAGTTAACCACGCTTTTACAGTTTCTATCGTCTGCACCCCAAATATGATCAAATCTGATACACCAGCCCACTGGCACCATCCCTGTTCATTGATTCGAGCGGCCTGAGTTTGAATTCCCTTGGCGCGGATTAAATCCAACCTTTTTGCATCTGCCACGCTGGCGCCTACGTGGCGTGGAGCCCCACCTGTCTGTGTCTCTGTCTAGCTTCAGCTCGGTATAAACCACCTTTTCCTTCTCTATGTTTTATCTAAAATCCAGAAAATGCTTTTATCTTGCAAAATTAATATCTCTTAATCTATAACTCGAAATAAAAAGTGTTATATATGAAAATTGTTCAGAAAAATGAGAGGAACATGAATATGCCATCCAAGTCTGCTGTTGCATCATGCTTCATACCATCTCGTGATAGTTTGCATTATCACCTAATATGGAACATATGGAATATGTGGGATATTATATAAATGTTGTCCCGGTTCCATTTAACTTTGAAGTAGCTCACCCCTGCCATGTTGCTATGCTAATCAATCATTAACTTTGTCGGTAGAAAATGCAACTCCAACCTTAATTTGTTTGTCCGGGGTTCCGACTCCGATTAATATGGTTAAGTTGCATCGCACCCTATCTGCCATGTCATGCATATCATCTTGATCATGCTGGTTCTTATTCCGTAGTAGTAAGACTTGCATGCGTTGTTTGTCCAGCATTTGCTTCTTCCCGGATAGGATCACGAAGTGGTGTTGTGAGATACGACGAGTTCTTCGACAAGTTCTTCTGCTGACTTTTCACAGGCGAGCCCTCTCTCTTCACCTATTTTACTCTCTCCCTCGCATTGCTATCCTTATGTTGCGCTTCTTTATCGAGTCACGTGTCCTATTCCACTTGTGTACCATAATAATCATATATGTATCATTCCTTACCCATAGCCGTTGCTTGATGTTTGAGCCTTGCGAGTCGTAAGCGTGTTTAAGTTCTGTTGTTTATCTCGATCTGTTATCGGGATATGTTGGGTTGTTGGGAGGTTATCACATGCTATATCAGTTGTTGGAGATACACATGCTTTACTTAATTGTTAACAACTAAAATTGTAAGCGGAGGCATCCGTGAGGCCCCTTTGCGAAAGCATCGGAATTTTGACTCGCTAATGTCCCCTAGGACCCGAGTTCTTGTTATCTGTTCCGAGATTGAGCGCTCTACCCATGCGTGGGGATTCACTGGGACCCCCCCTCACCCATTACCTTTTCTCAAGTCAGTTGAAAAGGGGGCGACAACCTTGGTTTTATTTGGCGCATGCATGTTTATTACTGTTGCCTTCGGGTGTTTACTTCCTGTTGCCTTCGGGTGGTTTATTTACATGCTTGCTTTGCATAATTGCTAGACGACTTATCTAGTGCTTGGCCGTTAGTGCCCGCCTAGACGCCTACGCAACCTGCGGGTCCGGTCTCGGAGTACGGCCGGACTTCGTCACGGGTAGCTTAGTTGGGTGGCCCCCCTAGACTTTCTTGTTGAGCGGGAGCAGTCTTGTTGTGAGACATTCAC
>NC_061511.1:6091540-6136266 GCF_022539505.1 Lolium rigidum | reverse complement strand
TGGTACACCAGCAACCACGGCGCGACTTCAACTTCGTCGGCCATGGCAACTTTTCTTGTAGTGGCAAGGACCTCGGATATAAGATGGGCCTCAGTCTTCCTTTCTCCATCCTATAGAGAGCTCGGTATGCATCGCTGCCTTGATTTGCAATGAATATGCATGGCTATCAGAAGGAGCAAAAAATAAGAAAACATACTTTCCATGTTGACTTACAAGTGCATGTTCTACTGCAGGGGATAATCCCTTCACCTTGCTGCAGTGTGTATCCCTGAACAGATCCAGAGGAGTTGGTTATTTATCATCGTATTCAGGTCCCTGGAAAGAAACACATACATGCATCCAACTTATATGTTCGATGGGTCTCTGTGAAGAGAGACTTTACATGATTGACATCTGATTTCTGCAGAGCAGTTTGATGCAGAACATATAACTAATTAGATACACTAAGGTGATATTGTGATATACAAACAAATGTTACAAAAATAGAAACAGGCAGCACATGGATCAAGCATAGAATAAACTGAATAACTCCAGACAACAAACACCCATTGCACTATTCTATTGAGCTAGGGACAGATCTTTACTTACCAGATTTTCCAAGTGTGATAAGTAGCTGCATGACCCAGTTGTTTGCTGGAACTGAACCATTGAACGGTTCATGGTGTTAGTTTGAAAGATCTTCTGCATGAATAGTGGAATTATAAATATGTGCATACTCATATACAACACAGCAAATCTGATTTCAGGGAAAACTAACCATGCTCTTCGGCTCCGTCCAATATGTCACAAGTCTGGTCCACTCAGCGTTAGTCATCGATGTGACGGGGCTTTCTTTCGGAACATCATTGAGAGCATGGATATCAAAGTACGCTTTCTTCAGGAGGTGTCGTTGTTGGCGAACTCCTTTCTGCAGATGTTTTTTACAAGAAGCTTTTACTGGTGAAACTTCAGTGTCCATATCAAAGTTTTCCTAGTGACATGAAAAAAGATAAATAAGAATCACAATCTCTGAAAATTAAAGGCTTGACAAACAACGCGGAAAGGAATGCAGTATGTACTAACAACAACTTTGCCAATAAAGTCACCGAGGAGCCCAGTGTCTTCCCTGTAGTCCTTCCAATGCGTGCGCACAAGCACGTGGTTCCTGATTGCAATGTTGCATTCATCCAAACTTGGCAGCAATGAGAGCTGACTCCAGCCTTGTCCTGCCTCTTGGAATGACGATTGATAGTTTGCCACCCCGCGATCGGGGCAACCTGCTGAGTACTTTTCCTTTGTTAGCAGGATGGAGGAGGTCTTGTTCTGTAGCATCACTATATGAAAATATAAACAAACAGAGGAGGCAAGAAGCATGTGGTCATCGTGCAACAAGAGCTAACCTAAGTTAATGTTAGCACTTTACAGTACAACGGTCTAAGTGCAGTAAGCCCCATGTGCTATAACTTACCTTCAGTAAGTGGACGATTCTGACGACATGATATCTTTGGCTCAGGGCTAGGTTTTGTTATACGGCACTTCCTTGCAGGCGTAGCTCTTCTAGGTGCTTCGTCTACATCATCGAGTGATTCCTGCAACATTCTATAGCTTGACCTGTTAGGTCTAGAAGTTTGGAGGTCTGGCAATGTTTTTTCTGTGCCTGGGAAGTTTATGGCTCCATCCAGAGGCCCCTGGTTAAGCCTCTTAGTTTTACCCTGGTAAAAGCGAAACATGGTCATTCAGGAAAGCATGTCGCGAGCAGCTCGCTGGCATTGCCTCCACGGGGAACGCATACAGTGCTAGCACTACCAGTAAACATGCTCCCATTGTCTCACGAAAGAAGTCGCAAAATATGTCCAGATAAATACGAATTTTGACAAAATTAAGATATCATTTAAGGAACAAAGAAAATACAAAACTTAAGGTGCAAAATTCGAACAGTATATTCATAAAGTGATAAGCACGTGAAGCTGACTCGCATATATGATAAGGCGCAACGACATGGAGGAACTAAGACCTTAGATGTAAATATATCTGGTAAGGGCTGAAGCTTCTGGTCATATGAGGGATCCAGAACATCATCTTCGTCATGGGGCACATATGCCGATATCCTTTTGCAGCCCAGCGGAACGTTGGTGCCACCTGTTGGTGTGCTTTTGAACCTCAAGCACTTCAAAGAAACACACCAATGCATTGGTCAAACAAGCTAGGTTTATTATAATTAAAATGCAATCGGAATCAAACAAAATATTTTTAAGGCACGTAAATATGGAGTACTCCACCAATACGTTTCTTGGATGGCATGTTGTAATGTTTGGTACTGCTGGGCTGGTAAGAAGTGCTCTAAAGCGTATAAGTGGATTGTACTAGACCTTTCCATCAGTTCGGACTTTCAGTTGCCTTTGCTACTACTATTAGTAGATACATCCATTTTTGTCAAATCTCAGACAGATTTCGTGGGACACGGCGAATAGATGAAGCTTGACATGAAGAACATCACAGCACATACAAATATATAATGAGGAACGACAAGATGGAGGAACTTTGACCTAAGCTACTCTGCTAGCAACCAACTCCGGTGGACGAGAATGTACAAGTTCGCTAGGACCGCTACAGCTTAGGGTGTTCTTTAATATGTCGAGATCTAAGATAAGAATCACAAACGCGACAGTGCATAGGATGTGTGTGAGTGCGTGATTAGCAAAATGATGGAAACAATGAAACGCAGGTAATTAACCAACGTCGTGAGATCCATCAGATAGTTTAGTGACCAACTAGCTAATTCATATCAGTCGACCAAGCAAATGCGACATCAATAAATAATCGAATAGAATTTGAGCGAAAGGGGAACTATACCAATGGTGGACCGTTGGGCGTCGTCATCGCCAGCTAAAAAGATAACGCGTGCGAAGGGATATGGGATTGTAGTAGGCCGGCCGGCGAAGGCGCCCAGGGAAACGATGTTTTCGGTGAACGGGAGCGATAAGAAGCATGCGATCGTTGGTGGATGTCCGTATCTAGGGTTCGTAGAATTGGCGAAACTGGCCGGGTCTACAAGTCACTACAGTACCCTCGACCCGGGCAGAAGGGGCATTTCGAAATTAAAAATGCCGACCAGGCGGCAAATTGGCCTACTCAAACAAGACTCGCGGGTAGAAGGGGCATTTCGATATTCGAAATTTCACCAGGCGGCAATTTAGGCTACCCAAATGTAACATCCAAAATTTTCCAAACAAAGAAGAAAATAAATTTTCCTTTTTCCAAAAATTGGAGCCAACAAAACTTTATTTAAGATCTATAATGTTCTCATGACCAAGTGTTGTGAGTTTTGCTAAGATGCTTGGGTGAAGTATTTTGAAATGTTTCTAAACCCTAAACCCTACCCTTTTCAAGTCCAAGGAGGAACAAATAAAAAGAAAACAAATTAGAGTGAGGCATATGTGGGCTTATGGCTATTTCTCAAAATAATGGCCTATTCCCTATTTACCTTACCTAAATGGTTGGAAACCACTAGTAAACCCAACCTAACACTCTTTGAACCCAAAACAAGGACCTTTGGTCAAGGAAAAAGAAAAGAAAATAAAAACATGAAATCCAGATATGGGGCTATGGCCATATTTGTAAATCCTTAACCTAGGCCATTTTGAATTGTGCCAATGGTTGGGAAACATCAATGAACCAATAACAAACACTTTTGAATCAAATAAACCCAAATCAAATCAAAGGAAAATTCAAAAACAAGTTGCATGTGATAATGGTCACATGTGGCAATCTTAACATCTTACCCTTTTTGAGCCCCTGTATTAAGAGATTTCTAAACCAAACCCTCTCCAATATTTGCACCTCATCCAAGACCTCATAAAGATGAACAACTTTGGTGTTGACCACCTTGACTAACTCCTTTTCTATTGCTTATTATAAGAGTGCCAAGTGGCAACATCAAATCAGATCTTAGATCATACCACATTTGGTCTTTCTCAAATCAACTCCTCTTGATCAACCAAGACCATCAAAGTGTGCCAAATATTAGTTGAATCAAAACCCTAAAAGGATTTGCCAAAATTCAAATTTAGTTTTCTTTCGGCCATTACATCAAACACTTGGTGTGCAATTTTCTGGAATTGGCATACACTCTAAAATCCATCATGTATTAGACTAAACCCTCACCCTTTTTGTCATCAGTGACTTCCTCTTACACCCAGTACACCATGCTAGGCCTTAGTATCACAGTACCATCAAACAAATGATCAACTCTTGTCCATGCCGTGCACCATTGACAACACCATGCCATCATCATCTCCCTCTCTCTCTGGTCACCCTCACCTTGTCAAAGAGACTCTCCACACTCCACTGAGCATGCGTGTCCTCGCCCTAGTCGAAAAGGAGACGTGCACAGCTGAGAACGCGATGCGCCCGTACGCGCCCAGACACGCCCAGGCCATGCTAGAGCGCGCACGCGCATGACACTGGACGCGCCAGTGAGCACGCTCGCCCCGTCGCGTCCGTCCCTCCCTCGCCTTCTCCTCTCGCAAGCGCCATCACCACACCACCTGCTCCCTCCTGGACAACCCCATTGGCCGGCGATAGACCTGTAGCTGCCGTCATCACCGAAGCTCTCTGCCGCGGTACTGCACGGTCGCATGACGATGACGACCACCACCGTCCACCTTTTTCGATGCCGTCACGCCTGTAGTACTCGCCGTGACGCCAGGAACGCCCCTGCGTCATCGCCTGAGCCACTCAGCCCCTGTAGCCTCGTCGATGCCACCGACCCGCCGGTGACATCCGCAGCACCTCGCGCACCTATAAATAAAGGCTACCCCGACCCTTCTTCCTCACACCAGCTCGCTCCCCTCTCCTCTCTGACCCTCCTTAACCACTTCCCCTCTCCTATTGCCCACTCAGCCGCCGGAATTTAGCCGGAGACCGCCGCTCTCGTGGCCAGATCGAGGCGACGATTTCATCCACCCCAGCTGCTCCCTCGACCACCGTTCGACTCGCCGTCGTCGACAATGTCCAGCAGCATCAACGCCCAGCCTCGCAAGAGTTCAGGTGAGCCGCCGACCCCCCACCCGCGCCGCGCCAGTGGCATGTGCTCGCCGGAGACGACGACGCCTCTCGCCCGTTCGATTTAGTTCTAATCCAACGACTCACATTGAAACTTACCGCCTCGGGTTTTAAGACTCACTGATAGCTGGGGCCCTCCCTGTCAGGCAGCCCACTGCGCACCAGCGTGTAGCTGGGCCGGCCCAACTCTTTTTCCCTCTCACTGGCCCAATTTGTTTCCCGCCTAGGCCCAAATTTGGAATTCAATTTAATTCATTTCAGTCAAATTGCATACTGGTACTTTACTAGAATTTGAATAAAACAAAATCCACAAATCCAATTTGAGTGAAACCAATTTTGGGTGAAAGCTAATGAATAGATCTATCACACTACACTAGTTCCAACCCTAGATGTGTTGTAGAATTAAAGTAGCAAAAATAACAAGGCAGAGCCTTTTTCAAATTCAAACAATTATTAAAAATCAACCATAAGTGATTTTGAGTTGATTCCAACTCTCATAAATCACATTGCATATTGTCTAATTGATTATGTAAAAATATGACATGGTTGCTTCATATGATCATGAGCTAGATTCAAATAATGGCTATGTAATCATTTCTAGCTCATTTAAATCATTTCAATTTTTGAATTTCAAATCTATGATATGTAGCATCTCATTTAAATCATCTTCCCAAGTAATGTGAAGTAAAGTGATGACCTTAGTTGCCTGGTATAGCACATCAAGCAAGATAGATATAACAAGGTAAAGCGCATAGGTTAAGGAGCTCGGGTTGAGAAGTAACCGGTGCACGAGGAGACGACGATGTATCCCGAAGTTCAACACAAAGGTGCTACGTCTCCGTCTGGAGAGGTGTGGAGGCACGAGGCACTCCAATGAGCCACTAGGGCCACCGTATTCTCCTCGAGCCTTTCCACCAAAGGAAAGGCCTTGATCCACTAAAGGACCCTTGGGGTGGTCACCGAACCCGTACACGCTTGGGCAAACGCCAAGTATCGGCTTGAGGCAACTCCACAACACGGAGGCTCTCAAGTACACGGCCACAAGAGGATACAACACACCACCAAGCCACCAAGATGCTAATGCGCCACAAGAGGCTAACACACTCCACCAAGGAAACCAACTCCACCAAGGATGCTAATGCGCCACAAGAGGCTAACACACTCCACAAAGGCCCCAACGCCACAAAGACCACCACGCCACTAAGACGATGAGATCACTAAGGCTACAAGGCCACAAAGGAGACACGGCGCCACAAGAGGCAACACTGCCACTAAAGGCAAGATGGCCACTTAGGCAAGATGGCCACTAAGGCAAGAACACCACTAAGGACGAACACACACTCTACGAGATCGAAACCCCGGAGAGAACTCAAACTGATGCACTTAATGCAATGGCTAAGAACACCACTAAGATGCCCAAGTTCTTCTCTCCCAAATTCCAACAAAGCTAGAAAAGCTATTGGGGGAATAAGGGAGGAAGAACAAAGAGTGGAGAAACACCAAGAAACTCCAAGGTCTAGATCTAGCAAGATCCCCTCACTTGGAGAGGGATTCAATTGGTGAAGCACTAGATCTAGATCTCCTCTCTCCTTTCCCCCAAAAATATGCAACAAATAGTGGGGGATCAAGAGGAGGAAGAAGGAACCCAAGGTCAACAATGGAGGAGAGAGAATGGAGGGGAAGGGTTAGTTGGGTCGGAGGTGGAAGAGAGGTATATATAGGGGGCCCAGAAATATAGCTGTTGGGCTGGAAAAACGGTCAGATTCGCGCCCCAAGCGGTACTACCGCTTGTCAAAGCGGTACTACCGCTCGCACGCGAACTGTGCAGAAACCGAAAAATGCATCTGAAAAACAGCAAGAGAGAGAAGAGCAGGGACAGCACAGCAGGTGGGGCCAGGAGAAGCAGCGCGCAGCAGCAGCAGGAGCAAGCAGTGCGTGGGCGCGCAGCAGGGTCAGCAGGTGGGTCCAGCTGCATGCAGCGGCGGCAGCAGCTAGCGAGCGTGCGGGAGAAAGGCGCAGGCGCGGGGCTCGAGGGCGAGCGGTCAACGCGACCGCCTCGAGCGCGTGCGCGCGCGTCCCGCGCGGGAGCTGGCGGCGGCAGCGAGCGAGCGGGCGTGGCGGCGAGCTGGGCCAGGTGTGGGCAGTGCGGCCCAGTGCGGGGAGGAAGAGGTGCGGGCTGGAGGAAGGAAGACTAGGCCGGTACTACCGACCACAGTACCGGCCTGGTACCGTAAACAGATTACGGTAGTACCGGGCCGGTACCGGCCTGGTACCGCTTGCGATCCAGTAAGCCAAAACGCGCGTGCGGTACTTTGGCCGGTACCGCCCACGGTACTACCAGCCGGCCCAATAAGATTTTCCTTTTTCTTTTTAAACTAGCAGGCTGGCCCGCGCATTTGCGCGCCTAGAATGCAAATGTATTTTAGTTGTTTTTGCTTTATGTTTTTTCATGGTCTATTTATACTAATATGCGTAGATAATATAGAACTGCTACTGTTATCAAGAAAACACATTACTAACTTTTACTTGGGCTATCACATTTAATTTATCCATTTACGAAACCCCCTATATAAAATAGATTTCTCTACTTTGTAGTAGATTAAGGGGAAATTATTATGTCATAAGTTGTAATCTCGAAATTTTAGATGATGTCTACAGAAATGGGATGATCTAATACATGAATCTTCAATTCATAGATGATAGAAGTGCCTAAAAAACTACATACACATACATAGCACCAATAGAAAAATGGACGTGCGGTTCTCCAAAAACATGATCTCGGTATAACTCAATGAATAAAAGATGCTTTATTGGAGCATTGTAGTTCATTAAAATGGCTTGCAAATCGAATGCATTGAATAGGTGGATGTTTTAGTAGAATCCCAAGCCGAAGATTACTATGATCCATGAGTTCTCAACAGTTAACAATTACATAGTGAAAAACAAATGTGTGATGAGATAATCTCTAAATTCATGTTACTATAGAGATGCAAAATCTGTAAGGCATATATATGGAGGGAAATTAACCGCGACAACTGAAAGCTTCCCTGCAAAATATCAAACCTTAGCGAAATTGGAATGCACATTTCTTAGTAACTGAATTTTCAACGTCTAAACATACTGGCGATCTGGATCCAATTACCATTGTTCAACACCAGGAGATGCTTCTGTCGGCCTTGCCATGCCGCCTGGTCGTCCAGTCTTTGGATTTCCGTGTCTCCTTGTTGTGCCACAATGACCTCGAAGTCTACACACATATAGCATGGACATATAGTGAACTTTGAGTCTACACATGCATGCTCCTTACTCCCATAAGTATATCTGTTTAGGCAACAAATCTTGGCATGTTGTACATACTGACAAAAACACCAGCACATTTGCAAGGCTAGACTATTTTGAATACACGATTTTGTCTAGTATTAAATATGTCATATAGAATTATAAAGTATTAAGAAAAACATACATGACAAATAATAAGTTACCATTTTACTTCATCTTTCTAAATATCATTTTATCAATAAACAAAGTTTGAATGCACATATCTTCTCTATTTGTTCTAATGCACTTTGACGTTGATGGATAATTAAACTCCAAATCTTCTCTATTTGTTCTAATGCACTTTGACGCTGATGGATAATTAAACTCCAAATTCAAGCAGGACCATCTCGGTAAGATGATGCTTGTTCCAAAAAAAATTATAACTAAGAACGAAATCAAAAAAATACTATTTTTCTCTTTTAACTCAGAAAGACATGGAAATGTATTTTTGTGTTTAAAGATACATGTGATTCCATTCGTGGAATATGTTCTCCAATAGGTTGATGTCACTTTTTTGTGCATTCATAGAAACTGTTCTCCAGTAGGTCGATACCACTCATTTATTTCACCAAATGACCGCAGATAACATCACCCAATGGAATGGTGGATGGGCAAAAAAATAGTACTTCCTCCTCATATTACATTATTACTTGATGCTAATATAGATGTATCCAGACATATTTTAGTTGTAGATACATCCATTTCAGCATCAAGTGTATGAATCGGAGGGAGCATTTTCTACCAGGTAAGAAATAGCATCAAATCGACCATTCCGAACAAAATCCATCATTATAGCTGATGTCAAAGTCCGATAGAAAATATCATTATTTGTCACTGCTGGGGATACAGTATTCATATTTGTCGGCTGGAAGCATCGTTCCGAGTAAATACACGCATCCGATTACTATTTGCTTAGAAATCGTATTCTTTAGGTAATGGGAGTATATGCAATAATAATCACTCTATATTTTATCTATGGGTTAAGCAATGGAACAGGACACAATAAAATTACAATGAAGTAGCACCCAGAGCTTTACAATGCACTAAGTCACTGAAATAGGCTATAAACATGAATACACGTATCTTTACTGATTGACCTACAGCTCTAAAAAAATAGGCTTTGCAAGTGTTATTGAAGTATTTTGTATAACTAAAAGAAAATCCTAAAAAGGTTCACACATTTATTGGTTATCGTTAGTAGCAGTTATGCACAACACTGTAAAACACACTCTCACAGAATTTGAAAGTAATTTCAGTGTACAAACCTGAGTTTCTACATATTGAATGACAAAACGAAGCTGCTCCAGATACATTACAATGGTTGCCTTGGAATGATCCAATTAGGTTCTCCAGAGCGTACAAATTCGTATAGAATATCTGAACTTGCTTCCCTCCTGTGGAAGAATGGGCCTTCCTGTTCTCGGATATGAAATAATCGTAGTTATCACAGACCTGAAACAAAAGAAAAAAAACGTATATTAGCTAGTAGTTAATTAATACCTGGGTGCTTCTATTGCTAGAGAACATGTAAGGGATCCAGCTAAAAACTGAGCTCAACGCACTCAATTGCCTTAAGCCCAGAAAAGCCATGCGATAAATTGTAATTAAGAACAAATAGATTTTCTCAAGTCCAACCAACAGCGCGCCAGTCTCCTTGCTTCCGGATCAATGAAACATTGTAAAAATAGAAAACAGCTATGTCTTGATCTACTTGCTTGGCATCGAACATGTCCGCAGAGCCGAGCAGAGCCAAACCTACAAAAGATTGACGTTCTAGCTCTGGGTTGGGACGGCCCAACTGCGGGGACACCATAGTAGAATTGGATGTGTCGCCGCCACCGATTAAGAATTTGCAGGACACAGAGAGGACCCGGGGAGGACAACGGCCAGGGGGACATAAATGAGAAGGATAGGCGATCGAAACCTTGGAATCGATTCACAACATATTTAATCCAACCGAAGATTCAGCTGCGCCTTGCGGTGACAGCGGAGACGGAGACGGTGGCGGCGGCGGCCGCAGGAGTGGCGGCAGCAAATTAGACTTGGCGTGGGGGAGAAGAACACCTGATATGGTTATACGCATATCAGAATAGAAACATGCGGAAATTATGGAGTTAATCTGTGTCGTTGCTCCGGATTTGATTATCCCAAAGCTAATCTGCACCACTTACACTGCATCGTGCACGGGTTCACATCAGCACCAATCACCGCACAAAGAGATAAAGAGTTTGTGTTGACATATCGTTGGATCAATTACGGAGTAATTACCTTTTGTTCGGCTGGAGTTCCTCTTGCAAATGGACCACGATATAATCGATCAATCAATCTTATCAGCAGCTCACGCGCTTGTCCTTAGTTTCCAAATCTGCACAGTTTAACTTCCAGAAGCCCAAAGAGGCGACGACGATCCAGCACAGTCGTCCGGAGCAGCGACGATGATGGCCGCATGAGAGGCGGCGGCGTTGGCGGCCGCATGAGAGGCGGCGGCAGATTAGTGTTTTCTTCCCGTGTTTGTCTCGTACACGGTAGACGTGGTGATGGATGCATATATGAGCATGTTAAAAACGAAACCGGGAGGGCTTAACAAAGTTAATCTTGGTCGTTCTTCTTACGTCAAGCTAATCTACACCATTGGTTGTCTTGTGTTTTAATAATATAATAGATATGCAGCAACCGTAAAATCCATAACTCGAGCTAGGAAACTCGGAATGCGGTGAAACCAATTTTGTTGGAACGAGGGCGACAAGAGCTACCTTCTCACTTGATGAAATCATGCAAAAGAGTGACTGATGATTTTCTCATGGTCATAGAGGTGTAACCTCTCAATACGGTATATCGGGAAAATCATCACCCTCGCACATGCAACATGTGATGCAACCGAAATCCGTTTCATGCATAAGAACCAAGAAGAACCAAGAACACGATGCAATGCATGCAAGGTTTGAGCTCTCTCCGATGATGCGACCCACTGTCCTATCGAGCACAAACCTTGTCCTTGCGCGTTCTTCTCGAGTCGGCAAGCTCCGTCTTCATACTCTTCATGATTGTACATGCCACCGTCTTCCTTCAACATACAAGCCACCGTCTTCTTCCATCTTGTACGCACGCCACCGTCTTCATCCATCTTCAACGCCGTCTTCTCTCTTCATCTTCTATGCCGTCTTCTCTCTTCATCTTCTATGCCGTCTTCTCTCTTCATCTTCAACACCGTCTTCATCATTGTACTCCATCTTCTCCATCTAACAATCTTGAGTCCAACACATAGCTATGGACTTGACCTAAGATTGATTCTCAATGCAACCGTTAGTCCATAGGGATCGTCATCAATTACCAAAACCACACATGGGGTAATGGACATGTTCTTACAATCTCCCCCATTTTGGTAATTGATGACAATCTCTTTGAGAGGGTTTAGATATGGAATTTAGCGAACAACCCAAGTTGAATATTTAGAACAAACTCCCCCATAATATATGCATGTGTGAATGAACTTGAATTTCATTGCATATACCGGCAATTAAAGCCTAGCGGAGTATCCTCTAAATATTCAACCATGTGAAGCAACAAATGCAAGGCATGAGAGGCAAATGCTTAAGAACCAACAAAAGCAATTCCCTTAAACCCTCCAAACTTCTCCCCCATTGGCATCGATTGCCAAAATGGACGAAAGGTTTAGAAGGCCAATATAGTGAGCGTGCCTCCATAAGTTGTGCATTTCTCATAATTGTGAGTGAAATCAAATGCACATATCCAATGATGAATACCGGGAGTAAATCCAACTATATTGAGGATCAAAGATTGCAAGAGAATAAGAAGGTGAGAAAGCTTCGACAAATGAATGACCCAAAAAGAAACACAAGCTTAAATAGAGGCAAGCAAAAACGGATCTTGTGCGAAAAACAATTATGAGTGCGTGAAGATGCAAATAGGATAAAACAAGAACTCATGACCAAGGTCTTTGTGGAGTCATTAAAAATTCAAATAAGAATAAAGGAATGGACTCCAACAAAGAGGGATATCAAAATATATGCACCATCTCTTATGTGTATAAGTTTCTCTAAGTGGACAACATCACGAAGACGTTTATCCAAAAAGAAACATGCACACACAAGATAGGTACAAGAGAGATGGGCAAGATATCCAAAACAAGCATGCTCAAGGACTTATCTCATTATAGAAAAGTAAAACCAAAAATCAAGTAATGAGATAACCAACTCCCAAAGAAAAGAAGGTTCCAAATAAACCAAACCCTCAACGCTTTTCATGATGGCACAAAAGTACCAAAAAGAAAAGGTTTGTCTTCCAAGGTCAAATTCTTGAAACAAGGGAGTGTTCTAGCAAACATAGGAGAGTTCCCCCAAAAATTAGGGCACTATTTAGGATTTTGCATTTGAATACAAAATGCACAAATGCGGGATTGTGGTGACCCTGCATACCACTGCATGTTGTAGTATGCCAGTCGTTGATATAACATTCACGAAGTACCATTCCGCAAATATTACATCCCTCAGAGTAGTACAACAGAACATAGCAGGTCCATAACTCATTCATTTATTATTACAAACATAATACACATATCGTCTTGGAGCTCCTCTTGGGTCCTAAGAGGAATACTCCCGGGTTCGAGACGAACCCAACTTAGCTTACAATATAGAAGTCTCATTAAGTTATACATTTATTCTCTCGAGCAGCTAAGTATTAAGAGTTCGTGCTGCTCGGCTACTACTACTACTCGTTGCTTCTAGGCTTGATCTCCTCCTGAAGCCTCCCCGGTTCCGTAGACTATGAGATAGTCTACGCCTTCAATACCTCCAGAGAGGTCTGGTTCTTCATAGCCGATGATCTCGGCTCCTTCAGGGTTGTCGTAGTCCTCCTCCAGACGATTCAGACAATCTAAGCAAGGGATTTAAGAGTGGGATGAGTACGAGCATACTCAACAAGTTCATTATAGATAAGAGGTGTTTAATGCACTAACTACGATATTAGACCAGAAAGTCTAATACCTATGCAGGTTTTGATAAACATTTCTTCAAGAGATTGCTTTTATTTCAAAGAGCTATGTCCGTCAGCCTTCACCGGTTTACTAGAACTTCATGGAGCTCCTTTCCGGCCGCGTTCGCAGTTACATATCCCGGAACAGGGAGTGACAGGTCACGGTTCTTTACACTCTGCAGAGGTGTGTTGCTTTACCCATAAGAGATCTTAATCTTGGTGCCAACCAGGCAGCTTTCCCGTCCACACTTCCTTCGGTGTGAGGCCCGGTATAAGGTCTAGCCAATCATGTTCCTACGCTACCTCGAACACCCACCCTTTGTTGCATGCCCCGACCCTAGGTCCACGCCGGTCCCATTATTCCCGTAGATTTCAGGGTGGACCCCGACCACGATGTCAATGCAGGGCTCTACCATACATTCCTACGCCGGTAGCTGCAACCCATCCTAGACCGCAATACCGTGGGGACTTAGGACTCCCCAGCCTCACCGCTTGCTCCTTCGGGCAACAAGTGTACTACGGACAATGCCGTGGGGACTTAGGACTCCCCAGCCTCACCAGCTTGCCCCCTTGGATTACAAGTGTACTACGGTAAAGCGCATCCGTTGATGAACGAGAGGTGGAAACACTTTTGACTACTCCGTCCCACTCCGGATCTTATGGTTAACACGGGTATTACGGCACAAGAATCATCTGGACGACATTTGTTGTTTAATCCTAGATGGATATAAACCCTTGCAATGGAACCTCCACCATATCAACACAATCCATGGTTCCATTGCCCACCACATAGTCATATTCATAGTTATGAAAGTAGTGGTTTTGGTTTTTTATGCAATAGTGATAATCATAGTACTTTGCAAGTAATTTGATACATGAGCAAGTGATGAACTTGCCTGAACACTGCAAAGTTTTGTAGTTGGATGGTGTGGACTGACCCTTGTCCTCTGGTTTTGAAAAATAGCATCATTGTCCGATAAGGGCAATGGTTAAAGAAGCAAGTATGCATGATTCCAGTTTTAGGGTTTGTTCCCCCTTCCGATGTCGTTATTATTTCATGTAAGAGGTTAATACTAAGAATAATTTGGGGATACTTTATTTAAAGTAAAATACAACCTTGAAATGTTGTCAAGGTGTTTTTAAAGTCCACAGGCATTAATGGACTTATTTTCATTATTGAAAATAATATGTGTGATTTAAATCATTTATTTTAATCATCAAATTAAGACTTATTCTTAATTGTCTTCAAAAATTCCCTTTTGTATTTTATTCAGGTAGAGAATTTTATGCTGATCAGTTTTCATATTTTTAATTATTTTTTTAGAGCTATTAAACATTTCTTATACAATTTCAAAGTTTCTGTATTTAAATGGAATTATGAAATGACTGAATTGCCCCTGGGCCCACATGTCAGTGCGGCCCAACGGGTTAACCCTAACCCGAGCCACCCTTGGGCTCGGTCGGTCGCACCGACCCCTTTCTCTTCTTCCTCGCGAAACCCTACCTCTCCTCTCTCTCTCTCGCGATGCCGTGGTCGCCTGCGTCGTTGCCGAATTACTCCGGCTTACTCCGGCCGTCGCCGCCGGCGAGATCAGGTGGATCTGAACCGCCTCTCGACGGCGAACACGGTGGTCCGCGTCGATCTGACGCTCGCATCCCCGTTCGCTCGTCCTCGACCCTCTAGTGCGCCAGGCTCACGGTGTTCATCGCCGCCGTGCGCTGGAGAAGCCGTGGACATTCTTCCTGGCACTCCCCTGGACGCGTGGTGCTGTGCTGGGGTTTGCGGTGGTCGCCATGGCTTGGCTTGGCCAGGCCTGGTGCCGCCGTGCTCCCTGGCGTGCGCCGCCATGGCCGCCATGGTCGTGTCGACCATCTCCACCCTGGTACGTGTCTCTTCTTCCCCTTACGCCACCTACTCTACCTCTTCGCCTTCCTCTGTATGTCCTAGCATCTATCAAATGGCGCTGCTGCTACACCCTATGTGCTATGCTGTTGTGCTTGCTGTAGATGTGCGTGTACTGCTGTGTGGTGGTGCTGCTGCTATGCTGCTATGCTATGGCCTCGCTCTAGTCTTGTGCTTGTACTGATGCTCTCCTCTCTTTAGCGTATGCTTGTGCTGCTAATCCTATGCTCATGATCATGCGAGTTCTTCTTCTGTGCTGCCCCTATACTTGCTCATGAGCTAACTGTGATGCTCATGGCTTGATTACAGTGTGCAATTTCTTGCAAGTTTGCAAGTGCCAGAGCCATTGTGGCTTATTCCGGTGCTCAGATTTATGATTATGCTCAATTGATTATCACTGTGGCTTATCTGTGTTATACAGTGATGAATTTATATGTTTAGCTGGTGTATTATGATCCAATGATTCATTAAGTATTTGATGTGCTTCTGGATACAATCATAAATTATTTATGTGATTAGTCTGTGAAGCAACTCGTTGATGAATTGGTGTTGTGTTAGTCAAATGATCCATGATTTGTTGCTAGGTTGGCTCTAGCATGTACCGGCATGCTTTAGCAAGCTGCCGATGATCACATGATGATCATTTGCTTGTAAATGTTGTCTGTTTCATAACCGTGCCTCACTATTGCTCTCATCGTGTTGTGTGTGCATCACACGAGCTTGGCTCGGTGTGTGTCTGGTGCTTGCTCAAGCATCCGTTGATGCTTGCAGGTGATCCTCCGGATCATTTGCAAAGCTCGGTGTATTGACTTCTTGTATATTCATTTATCCGTGTTGTCTTGCTTGGCTAAGTGGATAAATGATGTGAACTCGCTTGCGCTTGTGATCATCTGACAATTAATTTGATTGAGCTAGAGGGATGCCAACATCTGTTGGGAACCCTAGCTCCATTTGAACCCTTATGGGTAATGATATACTGCTTTGGTGACTTTCTTGTGTGGCTAGGTAGTTGTTGTGACCCTAGAAGGCTGTGTCTGCTAGAAATGGTTGCTCCTACCCCTGTTGGATGCTTCTGTGCACTAATCCTGGTAGTCTTTCATAGGCTGCTAGGTTATTTGATGTTGAAATGAAAATAGACATATAAATGTCTACATTTTGATGGTTTTAAAAGGGCTAGTGCAGTCTAGTTATACTTGGATAAGTTTCTGGGATGGTTTTCTTTCCTGTTTCCATTTGGAAGATGCTACCACTATTCTGGTTGGCATAACCATGGGTATAGGCTTGATTGATCCCTGGTCCTTGCCATTTCTACCAGGTTACACTTGGTCTCTGACCAAATGATGATAAAAAGAGGGTTACCCCACCCTTTGTGTGCTTGTGATCATGCCTGTGCAATTTATGAACAAAACCATCTGGTTTGTTCATGATGATGTGTATACCTCACTCCAGCTCCTAGAAATGGGTGTTGGTGTAGAGGATTTCTTCTAGTGGATTTGAGTTTGCTTGCCCTGCTCCTCCTTGCAAGCTTGTAATCTTGGTTAGTTCCTGATGATGACTGGAATAGGTGGAGCAGCTCTAGCTGTTCACCTGTTCTTGGTGTTCTTGAGCTGTTCTTGCTAGTTCTTGGTTTCTGGTGGACTTACCCTGCTGCCTGTCGATGGATGAAGCAAATGACTAGGCTTTTGGCTGTGAAAAGCTTATATATGACTAGCCATTCCTTCCCTGGTCGACAGCTGAGCCTGGCATGTTTGGGTGACTCACTGTGTGTGTGTGCTGCATGCACACAGCCCTGTGAGCAGGCTGTGTGTGTGTGTAGGCTGATGCTGTGCACTTGGACTTGGAACTTGGTGGTGAGATGGATCAGCTCGGCAGCCTTGTTCATATCCACTCCAATTCTATTTGATTTTTAACCTGCCAAGTGGCTATGCCACTTGGCATAACTTTTATTTGTTGTGATTATGTGCAGGGAGCAAAGTGATGATCCAATGATCATGAAGATCATCAAGTACAAGACTAAATGAAGTTTAGCTTGTAGTGTTAGGAAGAGATCATTGAATTGTAATTTCCTTTTCTTTTCTTTTTCTATTTTTGTCCAATTCTTGTAATATGTTGTAATATTCCTTCATTTCATTTGTGAATAATGTAAAGACATTGTATAATGTGTGTTAATCAATAAAGCTCAAGTTTCTCTCTAATGAGCTTATCTTCATATTTGTATTGTTCATAATGTATATTATTTACATTTGACTAGATGAATTTCCTCATAATTGATTTATGGTTATTTATTTAATGTCTGAATTTGAAATTCAAATTCAAATATGGTTTGAATTCAATCATGCAACTTAATTTTGAATTCAATTATGCAACTTAGGATTGTGATGCAATATTTCTTCTCTCTTCTCCAAAACCCTAATTTAGTTGAGTAGGAGCAAGTTTGTCGCACTCTCGAAACCCTAACCCTGTAGGATGTCGAGAGAGAAACCTGTCCCTCTTCGATGCAGTTTTGTTTTAAAAGCACGAAATTTCCCCGTAATTTACAATGCAATGCACATCCCTTTCTAAAATCTACCCTTCGATCGTCTCTAAACCTGGGACATTACAACCTTTCCCCTTAAAGAAAACTTCGTCCCGAAGTTGTGGTTGTAATACCTGAAGAGTTCGGGGTATGTTTTCCTCAGGTCTTCCTCCTTTTCCCAGGTGGCTTCCCTCTCTCGATGATGCTTCCATTGTATCTTGCAATATTTTATGGCTCGATTCCTGAGTTGTTTCCAGTTTTCCTCGAGAATCTTCGCTGGCTTCTCGATGTATGTCAAATCTGGTTGTAACTCAAGCTCTTCATGTGATACTGGCTCATCTGGGGTCTTCAAACACTTTCTGAGTTGCGACACATGGATACGTTGTGAACCTGAGATAATCTTCCCGGTAGTTCCAATTCAAAGGCCAACCCTCGGTTTTGACTCAGAATCTTAAAAGGTCCGATGTATCTGGGGCTTAACTTTCCCTTTACCCCAAATCTCTGAAGTCCTTTCATCGGGCTCACCTTGAGATATACCATGTCTCCAACTTGTGGCTCCCATGTTCTTCTCTTCTGATCGGCGTAACTCTTTTGCCGACTTTGAGCTATCTTCAACCTATCTCTTATGATGTCAATGATTTGTTGCTTTTCCTTGACATAATCAGGATTAAACTCCTTGCTTGCTCCAGCTTCATACCAGCATATGGGTGATCTACACTTCCTTCCATACAAAGCTTCGAACGGTGCCATCTTGATGCTCGCTTTGATAGCTATTATTGTATGAAAACTCTGCTAGTGGCAAGTGTTCCTCCCATGATCCTCCGAAGTCTAGGGCACAAGCCCTAAGCATATCCTCTAGGATCTAATTAGTTCTCTCCGTTTGTCCACCTGTCTGAGGATGATAGGCGGTACTATAGTCCAACTTGGATCCTAAAGCTTCGTGTAGTTGCTTCCAAAATGCTGACGTGAACACGGATCCTCGGTCCGACACGATCTTCTTAGGCACTCCATGTTTACTTACAATCTCTTTGATGTAAAGATCGATGAGTTTCTCTCCTTTATCCTGCTGATTCACCGCTAAGAAGTGTGCACTTTTCGTCAACCGGTCCACGATTACCCATATCATGTCCTTCTTTTTATTGGTCATGGGTAGTCCGGTGATGAAATCCATTCCTATCTCTTCCCATTTCCATTCTGGAATGGGTAAAGGTTGTAACTTTCCTGCCGGACTCTGGTGTTCAGCCTTCACCCTTTGGCAGGTATGGCATTCCGCCACATATTGTGCTATCTCTCTCTTCATGTTGTTCCACCAGAATAGCTCCTTTAGATCCATGTACATCTTCGTACTTCCCGGATGTATGGAGTATGGTGTTTGATGGGCTTCCCGGAGTATTACTTCCTTGATTTCAGCAATATCCAGAACGCAAATCCTCTTCTGAAACCATAGTGATGCTGATTCTCCTCGGTGAAATTCTGATGGTCTTCCTTCATCTATCCTTCTCATCTCCTCCATGATGAATGGATCGTCCAACTGACCCATCATTATCTCATTCTTCAGGTTGACATTTAGCTCATCGGCTACTTGTAAAGCCGATAGTCCTTCATGAGCTTCTTTCTCCCAAAGTTGTATTTGAGCTTGGCTTATTTCCTTCCTCAACTCCGGTGATAACTCTTGTTCTACTCCTCCAGTGCTCTTCCTACTCAAAGCATCTGCTACAACATTAGCCTTTCCTGGAGTATAATTGATGGTCAAATCATAATCCTTGATTAATTCTAGCCATCTTTTCTGCCTCATATTGAGTTCCTTCTGAGTGAAGAAGTATTTGAGACTCTTGTGATCCGTATAGAGCTCACACTTGGCTCCATAGAGAAAATGTCTCCAAGAGTATAATTGATGGTCAAATCATAATCCTTGATTAATTCTAGCCATATTTTCTGCCTCATATTGAGTTCCTTCTGAGTGAAGAAGTATTTGAGACTCTTGTGATCCGTATAGAGCTCACACTTGGCTCCATAGAGAAAATGTCTCCAAGTTTTTAGTGCAAATACAACTGCTGCTAATTCTAAGTCATGTGTTGGATAGTTCACTTCATGAGGTCTGAGTTGCCTCGATCCATAAGATATTACCTTCCGATCCTGCATGAGTACACAACCCAATCCATGCTTGGATGCGTCACAGTACACGGTGTAATTCTTGCCAACTTCAGGAACTGCTAACACCGGTGCCGTGGTGAGTTTCTCTTTCAGAGTTTGAAAACTCTTCTCACACTCCTCTGACCACACGAATGGTGTGTTCTTTCTTAACAGCTTCGTCATTGGTCCTGCTATTTTGGAGAATCCTTCAATAAATCTCCGATAGTATCCTGCCATTCCTAGGAATCCTCGGATTTCCTTGACAGTCTTGGGTGCTTCCCATTCTAAAACTGCTGCTACCTTGCTCGGGTTAACAGCCTATTCCATCTTTGCTAATGACATGACCAAGAAATTCTACTTGATCTAGCCAAAATTCACACTTGCTGAATTTGGCATAGAGTTGATGTTCTCTTAGTGTTTGCAACACTATCTTCGGATGTTCAAGCATGTTCAGTTTTATCTTTAGAATAGATCAAGATATCATCGATAAATACGATGACGAACTTGTCTAGACATGGCATGAAGATCTTATTCATGAGATTCATGAAAATTGCTGGGGCATTGGTTAATCCAAAAGGCACTACAAGGTATTCATGATGTCCATACCTTGAGACAAAGGCAGTTTTCGGAACGTCTTCCTTCTTGATCTTTATCTGGTGATAACCGGATCTTAGATCAATTTTGGAAAAGACTCCCGCGCCTCTAACTTGATCAAATAGATCTTGTATTCTTGGAAGTGGGTACTTATTCTTGATTGTGACATTGTTCAAATTCCTGTAGTCTCCGCACATCCTTCTACCTCCATCTCTTTTATCTACAAAGATCACAGCTGATCCCCATGGTGAAACACTCTCTTGTATGAATCCTTTCTGTTCCAAGTCATCCAATTTCTCCTTAAGTTCTTTCAACTCCTTAGGCCCCATCTTATATGGTGCTTTTGCAATCGGAGCTGTTCCTGGAATTAGGTCGATAGTGAATTCTATCTCCCAATCTGGTGGCATTCTAGGTAATTCCTTAGGAAACACATCCTGGAATTCATTCACTACAGGTATATCCTCTAACTTCACCTCCTTCATGCTGTTCAGCTGTAGCTCAACTTCAATCTGTGTATGCTTGTCTCCTTGGTAGATCATTCTACTTCCATCGGGGCTTTTCAAAGACACTCGTCTTGTTCACACAGCCGATCAATGCTCCGTTAGCTTCTAATCCAGCTTCATACCAAGAATGACATCAATGTCCTTCATCGGTAAAATGAACAGGTCTGCGTCAAACGCGCATTTATTGATCATGATGACTTGTTTTTGTTTGGTATGGGTTACTACTATCGTTCCCCCGCGAAAGTATAGTTATGGGTGTATCTAACTTAGTGCAACTAATCCCATGTTTGATGATGAATTGCTGAGAAATGAATGATGTAGTTGCACCAGTATCAAAAAGTACTTTGCCAGGATGAGTGAGTATCCGGAGCGTACCTATCACCGCCTCGATCGGAGTTAACCACCTCCTCCAGACCGGTGCAGCTCAACTTGCCGAAGGGTTTCTTGTTCTTCCAGCTCCCTCCTCGGCTTCCTCCTCCTCCCGACCGACCTCCTCCAGTATTTCTCTTGGGGCAGTCCTTCAGCATGTGCCCCTCCTGGCGACAACCAAAGCATATGATCCTTGGCTTCTTGCAATCCTTGGCAAAATGTCCTGTGAGTCCACAACTTCGGCAAACCGATTGATTTGCAGTCTGGAATGCTTGGTTCCTCCTGCTACTATAGTAGTTGCTGTTGTTGTTGTTGTTGTTGTTGTTGTTGTTGTTGTTGTTGTTGTTGTTGTTGTTGTTGTTGTTGTTGTTGTTGTTGTTGTTGTTGTTGTTGTTGTTGTTGTTGTTGTTGTTGTTGTTGTTGTTGTTGTTGTTGTTGTTGTTGTTGTTGTTGTTGTTGTTGTTGTTGTTGTTGTTGTTGTTGTTGTTGTTGTTGTTGTTGTTGTTGTTGTTGTTGTTGTTGTTGTTGTTGTTGTTGTTGTTGTTGTTGTATCTTGGCTTGAAACTCAAGCTGGTATTGGGCTTGTTGCTGACAAACCTCTTAGGTTCAAACTTGGCCTTCTTCCTCTTTTCTTCTTGCAGCTGTTTAAAGTCATCTTCAAGAGTGATGGCGGCATCCACCAACTCTTGGAATTCCGTCGCTCTCATCATTCGGAGTTGTACCTTGAACTGGGGACTTAACCCCCGCGAGAACCTCTTCTTTTTCTTGTCCTCGGTGTTGAACTCCTCAACAGCGTACCGGGACAACTTGGAAAACTCCCTGACATAAGTCAGGATGGCTTTATCTTTCTGCTCGAGACTTTCAAATTCTCGACGCTTCAGTTCCATAATGCTTTCAGGGACATTGGATTCCCTGAACTTCCTCGCAAACTCCTCCCAGGTGAATACTTTTCCAGCCAGATAAACGGTTACGATGTTGTCCCACCATGATGCGGCAGGTCCACACAACAAGTGTGTAGCATAACGAACCTTCTCCTGGTCGTTGCAACCAACAGTATTGAGCTTTCGCTCGCTGTCCATAAGCCGCTCTTCCGCGTCCATTGGCTCGGGCGCGTATGCGAAAGATATAGGCTTTGTGTTCGGAAGTCCGATAAGGTGACTCCCTGATTCTCGGGTCTCTCAACTCTGTTTTGTTGCAGCAGCTCCTGGAAGAATTTATTCTGCTGCTCCAACGTTACACGTTGTCTCTCTTCCATCATCTGCATGTACTGGACAAAGTTCTGCTGCGTCATGGGTGGTGGTGGTGGAAACTGATTCATGGCTGCTTCGTCAGCCTCTTCCTTCTGTTTCGCCTCGCGCTCCATGCGCTGCGCTTCGCTCTCCTCTCCTACCGGTCCCGACATAACCCCCTAGTTCTACAACACAAGATGATACTCATAATTACTCCATGCGCAAGTTTTCTGAGCTCAACTTTGTGCACAGAACTAGTCACGCAATGGAAATCAAGAAGCAAATCCAAATCATACAAAACATATACTATGTATTTACATACTTAAGTGGTCTTATTACAATACTCAAGTCGATGTGAGTATGCAAACTCACTTATTAAAGTATATGTACAAATTTCTACAAATATTACACACTACAATACACGTGGTACTTGTGTATTGTAGTCTTGCTTCCCTTGGTAGTCACTATTCGTTCTTCACTCCCGGTACATTCCAGGCTTCCATCCGGTCGAACGTGTAGTCCTCCTGACAAAACCTGGAACATAAGGTCTCCCCGTCGGCTGGTAGTCGGAATCAGATGATGATCCTAAGGAGAAATCAATGTTCACGAACTGGTTATTCAGTGCATCATAGTCCACCCATCGGGTGTACTCCCCTGTGCCTCCACCATAGGTATTTCCTACATTCGTATCCGACTCAACCTGTGTCGGATACCCTCCAACTTCTTCCCCATTCCACGGATAACTCTGGTTCTGAGTCGTGGCGTCCTCATTCATCTCCCCGTCATAATACACTGAAGTACTACGAGTTCCAGTATCAGACCCCCAACGCCAACCCGTGGAGTTCTCTATAGGAGTCACGGAACGCTGATTGTTTCCGGATTCCTCTCCACCCTCATATCCTCTATAGGAACTACTAAGATAGTTCCCGGTGTAACGGGTGTAGTTTCTCGTTCAGGGTGGTCAATACTAATATAATCACCAGCTGAGTAAACTGGTGTGTGCACCTCATTCTCCATAGGTTCCTTCCCCTTAGTCTCCTCCTTGGGTTCAGTAAACTCCTCTAGCATTGTATCAATTGCTCCCGTCAAATGACGGTTCAACTGAAAGAACAATGATAGTAAGTTGCGGCTATTGTCCATGTATTTTGCAGCTTCTGCTGGTTTGCGTTTGGCATATTTGAAATGGTTAAGCATGGGATCATCGTCCTCCTCCATATGAGGAATGTGTGTGAATTCGGAACCCATAAGCTCTTTCGTCTTATGCTCCCGAATATCGGTTATGGCTCTCATAACGGCTATATGGTAGGCTGTGTTCATAGTTCTGGCTTCACTCGCCGGCATTACTACGCTCATTCCCAAAGATTCGGGAAGTCGTAGCCCTACCCTACACTTTGCCAATACAGTACCATCATAGTACATGTATTTCTTTACTTGAATCTGGGGATCACACCCAAATTCAAGTAACATGGCACGAAGAATATGTGCGAGTCCTCCTTCATATTCATCAGTGTGGAATCCATCACTTTCACGTTTCGTCCCGGACGTGAACTTGCCATTGTTGGTTGTAGAGATAGAAAGAATATAAGATTAGTAATAATGCATCATAATAGAGATAATAAAGAATTATCGCACTAAAAGATATGATTGTTGTATTCTCAATTGAATATACACCATATTTTTAGAGAATTCTTTACTAGTCCTATTTGACTCCTAACGTTCGGTCCCATTTACTAGGTTCCAACCTAAGGTCAAAGCTTTTGCTCGATACCAACCGTGGTGACCCCGCATACCACCGCATGTTGTAGTATGCCGCCGTTGATATAACATTCACGAAGTACCATTCCGCAAATATTACATCCCTCAGAGTAGTACAACAGAACATAGCAGGTCCATAACTCATTCATTTACAAACATAATACACATATCGTCTTGGAGCTCCTCTTGGGTCCTAAGAGGAATACTCCTGGGTTCGAGACGAACCCAACTTAGCTTACAATATAGAAGTCTCATTAAGTTATACATTTATTCTCTCGAGCAGCTAAGTATTAAGAGTTCGTGCTGCTCGGCTACTACTACTACTCGTTGCTTCTAGGCTTGATCTCCTCCTGAAGCCTCCCCGGTTCCGTAGACTATGAGGTAGTCTACGCCTTCAATACCTTCAGAGAGGTCTGGTTCTTCATAGCCGATGATCTCGGCTCCTTCAGGGTTGGCGTAGTCCTCCTCCAGACGATTCAGACAATCTAAAGCAAGGGATTTAAGAGTGGGATGAGTACGAGCGTACTCAACAAGTTCATTATAGATAAGAGGTGTTTAATGCACTAACTACGATATTAGACCAGAAAGTCTAATACCTATGCAGGTTTTGATAAACATTTCTTCAAGAGATTGCTTTTATTTCAAAGAGCTATGTCCGTCACCCTTCACCGGTTTACTAGAACTTCATGGAGCTCCTTTCCGGCCGCGTTCGCAGCTCCATATCCCGGAACAGGGAGTGACAGTCACGCTTCTTACACTCGCAGAGGTGTGTTGCTTTACCCATAAGAGATCTTAACCTTGGTGCCAACCGGGCAGCTTTCCCGTCCACACTTCCTTCGGTGTGAGGCCCGGTATAAGGTCTAGCCAATCATGTTCCTCCGCTACCTCGAACACCCACCCTTTGTTGCATGCCCCGACCCTGGGTCCACGCCGGTCCCATTATTCCCGTAGATTTCAGGGTGGACCCCGACCACGACGTCAATGCAGGGCTCTACCAAACATTCCTACGCCGGTAGCTGCAACCCATCCTAGACCGCAATACCGTGGGGACTTAGGACTCCCCAGCCTCACCGCTTGCTCCTTCGGGCGACAAGTGTACTACGGACAATGCCGTGGGGTCTTAGGACTCCCCAGCCTCACCAGCTTGCCCCCTTGGATTACAAGTGTACTACGGTAAAGCGCATCCGTTGATGAACGAGAGGTGGAAACACTTTGACTACTCCGTCCCACTCCGGATCTTATGGTTAACACGGGTATTACGGCACAAGAATCGCTGGACGACATTTGTTGTTTAATCCTAGATGGATATAAACCCTTGCAATGGAACCTCCACCATATCAACACAATCCATGGTTCCATTGCCCACCACATAGTCATATTCATAGTTATGAAAGTAGTGGTTTTGGTTTTTTATGCAATAGTGATAATCATAGTACTTTGCAAGTAATTTGATAAAGATACTCAAATGACATGAGCAAGTGATGAACTTGCCTGAACACTGCAAAGTTTTGCAGTTGGAAGGTGTGGACTGACCCTTGTCCTCTGGTTCTGAAAAATAGCATCATTGTCCGATAAGGGCAATGGTTAAAGAAGCAAGTATGCATGATTCCAGCTTTTAGGGTTTGTTCCCCCTTCCGATGTCGTTATTATTTCATGTAAGAGGTTAATACTAAGAATAATTTGGGGATACTTTATTTAAAGTAAAATACAACCTTGAAATGTTGTCAAGGTGTTTTTAAAGTCCAAAGGCATTAATGGACTTATTTTCATTATTGAAAATAATATGTGTGATTTAAATCATTTATTTTAATCATCAAATTAAGACTTATTCTTAATTGTCTTCAAAAATTCCCTTTTGTATTTTATTCAGGTAGAGAATTTTATGCTGATCAGTTTTCATATTTTTAATTATTTTTTTAGAGCTATTAAACATTTCTTATACAATTTCAAAGTTTCTGTATTTAAATGGAATTATGAAATGACCGAATTGCCCCTGGGCCCACATGTCAGTGCGGCCCAGCGGGTTAACCCTAACCCGAGCCACCCTTGGGCCTCGGTCGGTCGCACCGACCCCTTTCTCTTCTTCCTCGCGAAACCCTACCTCTCCTCTCTCTCTCGCGATGCCGTGGTCGCCTGCGCCGTCGCCGAATTACTCCGGCTTACTCCGGCCATCGCCGCCGGCGAGATCAGGTGGATCTGAACCGCCTCTCGATGGCAGACACGGTGGTCCGCGTGGATCTGACGCTCGCATCCCCGTTCGCTCGTCCTCGACCCTCTAGTGCGCCAGGCTCACGGCGTTCATCGCCGCCGTGCGCTGGAGAAGCCGTGGACCTTCTTCTTGGCACTCCCCTGGGCGCGTGGTGCTGTGCTGGGGTTTGCGGTGGTCGCCATGGCTTGGCTTGACCAGGCCTGGTGCCGCCGTGCTCCCTGGAGTGCGCCGCCATGGCCGCCATGGTCGTGTCGACCATCTCCACCCTGGTACGTGTCTCTTCTTCCCCTTACGCCACCTACTCTACCTCTTCTACTTCCTCTGTATGTCCTGGCATCTATCAAATGGCGCTGCTGCTACACCCTATGTGCTCTACTGTTGTGCTTGCTGTAGATGTGCGTGTACTGCTGTGTGGTGTTGCTGCTGCTATGCTGCTATGCTATGGCCTCGCTCTAGTCTTGTGCTTGTACTGATGCTCTCCTCTCTTTAGCTTATGCTTGTGCTGCTAATCCTATGCTCATGATCATGCGAGTTCTTCTTCTGTGCTGCCCCTATACTTGCTCATGAGCTAACTGTGATGCTCATGGCTTGATTACAGTGTGCAATTTCTTGCAAGTTTGCAAGTGCCAGAGCCATTGTGGCTTATTCTGGTGCTCAGATTTATGATTATGCTCAATTGATTATCACTGTGGCTTATCTGTGCTATACAGTGATGAATTTATATGTTTAGCTGGTGTATTATGATCCAATGATTCATTAAGAATTTGATGTGCTTCTGGATACAATCATAAATTATTTATGTGATTAGCTATGAAGCAACTGTTGATGAATTGGTGTTGTGTTAGTCAAATGATCCATGATTTGTTGCTAGGTTGGCTCTAGCATGTACTGGCATGCTTTAGCAAGCTGCTGATGATCACATGATCATCATTTGCTTGTAAATGTTGTTGTTTCATAACCGTGCCTCACTATTGCTCTCACCGTGTTGTGTGTGAATCACACGAGCTTGGCCTCGGTGTGTGTCGGTGCTTGCTCAAGCATCCGTTGATGCTTGCAGGTGATCCTCCGGATCATTTGCAAAGCTCGGTGTATTGACTTCTTGTATATTCATTTATCTCGTGTTGTCTTGCTTGGCTAAGTGGATAAATGATGTGAACTGCTTGCAGTTGTGATCATCTGACAATTAATTTGATTGAGCTAGAGGGATGCCAACATCTGTTGGGAACCCTAGGTCCATTTGAACCCTTCTGGGTAATGATATACTGCTTTGGTGACTTTCTTGTGTGGCTAGGTAGTTGTTGTGACCCTAGCAGGCTCTGTCCGCTAGAAATGGTTGCTCCTACCCCTGTTGGATGCTTCTGTGCACTAATCCTGGTAGTCTTTCATAGGCTGCTAGGTTATTTTATGTTGAAATGAAAATAGACATATAAATGTCTATATTCTGATGGTTTTAAAAGGGCTAGTGCAGTCTGGTTATACTTGGATAAGTTTCTGGGATGGTTTTCTTTCCTGTTTCCATTTGGAAGATGCTACCACTATTCTGGTTGGCATAACCATGGGTATAGGCTTGATTGATCCCTGGTCCTTGCCATTTCTACCAGGTTACACTTGGTCTCTGACCAAATGATGATCAAAATAGGGTTACCCCACCCTTTGTGTGCTTGTGATCATGCCTGTGCAATTTATGAACAAAACCATCTGGTTTGTTCATGATGATGTGTATACCTCACTCCAGCTCCTAGAAATGGGTGTTGGTGTAGAGGATTTCTTCTAGTGGATTTGAGTTTGCTTGCCCTGCTCCTCCTTGCAAGCTTGTAATCTTGGTTAGTTCCTGATGATGACTGGAATAGGTGGAGCAGCTCTAGCTGTTAACCTGTTCTTGGTGTTCTTGAGCTGTTCTTGCTAGTTCTTGGTTTCTGGTGGACTTACCCTGCTGCCTGTCGATGGATGAAGCAAATGACTAGGCTTTTGGCTGTGAAAAGCTTATATATGACTAGCCATTCCTTCCTTGGTCGACAGCTGAGCCTGGCATGTTTGGGTGACTCACTGTGTGTGTGCTGCATGCACACAGCCCTGTGAGCAGGCTGTGTGTGTGTGTAGGCTGATGCTGTGCACTTGGACTTGGAACTTGGTGGTGAGATGGATCAGCTCGGCAGCCTTGTTCATATCCACTCCAATTCTATTTGATTTTTAACCTGCCAAGTGGCTATGCCACTTGGCATAACTTTTATTTGTTGTGATTATGTGCAAGGAGCAAAGTGATGATCCAATGATCATGAAGATCATCAAGTACAAGACTAAATGAAGTTTAGCTTGTAGTGTTAGGATAGATCATTGAATTGTAATTTCCTTTTCTTTTCTTTTTCTATTTTTGTCCAATTCTTGTAATATGTTGTAATATTCCTTCATTTCATTTGTGAATAATGTAAATACATTGTATAATGTGTGTTAATCAATAAAGCTCAAGTTTCTCTCTAATGAGCTTATCTTCATATTTGTATTGTTCATAATGTATATTATTTACATTTGACTAGATGAATTTCCTCATAATTGATTTATGGTTATTTATTTAATGTTTGAATTTGAAATTAAAATTCAAATATGGTTTGAATTCAATCATGCAACTTAATTTTGAATTCAATCATGCAACTTAGGATTGTGATGCAATATTTCTTCTCTCTTCTCCAAAACCCTAATTTAGTTGAGTAGGAGCAAGTTTGTCGCACTCTCGAAACCCTAACCCTGTAGGATGTCGAGAGAGAAACCTGTCCCTCTTCGATGCAGTTTTGTTTTAAAAGCGCGAAATTTCCCCGTAATTTACAATGCAATGCACATCCCTTTCTAAAATCTACCCTTCGATCGTCTCTAAACCTGGGACATTACAGGGATCATCTCTCTACCATTGTTTATCAAAACACTAACAAGGTTCAAGTGAAATAAGGAGATCCAAAAGAGGCAAGGAAGACATATGGGAGTCTAACCCACAAGGACAAATTCTTGGCAAGAAATGAAGCAATTGAGCGCATGAGCCAAGTGTGAGGATGATCCGGAACAATACCACACAATTTATTACCAATTGTCCATGGACAAGAGGTGTATAGGAAATATCCATATGGTAGTTTGTGAGTATGTCCAAGATCATCTTTACAACTTAAGAAAGCATATGGTAAAGTGGGATTTGTTTGAGCACACATGTCACATAGGAACTAGATAATCTATAATATCAACTCTATGTGACACAACCTCAAATGTTCACATTTTCTAGGCTTGTAAAATGCACAAGGCACAATACTCCCCCATAATGTGATAAAGACATTTTTCGTGCAAGAGGCAAATAAGAACCAAGTGAGATAATTAATGGACATTATAGAATTTTAGTTCATCATGCATGTCGCACATTTTAGGATTGTGAAATGTACAAGCATATCACTTCCCAAAATGGGATAGTCCATTAATTTCTCACATGAGCCAACAACTAAGATATCAATAAGATGCAATAGGCTCAACAAAGAACAATTGTACATGATGTGCCACCCGACATATATAAGCATGGAAGCAAGATAAGCAAGTAGGAAGCACAACATACACAATCACATGCAAGGTACAAAACCAACACATGTAAAAGGGGAGTGAGTAACTTTCAATGTAAAGGAGTTGAGGACACGTTACCGCAAGGAGGTGCATGGGTAAAGGATAAAAGGAATAGTACTTGACTTGAGGAAGTGAGAATGATGAAGATCCCCCAAGTCTTCATGAACTAGTCATGCCTCCATGCCCTCCACATGTACCTATTGATCAAATTTTGGCTTGTTGGTCCCCAACCAAGTTGGGTCCTAAGAAGTTAGTCACAATAGGCTTGGCAACCCAAATGGTTCTTTTTACGAAACCACTTTGAGTGCCAACATATTTGGCAAACACATCGCCAACCTTATCCTTATGTAGAGAATAAGCACCATGGACCAAGATAGGGTTGGATGAGTTACCACTAGTGCAAAATGAGGAGATGTGGCCCTTCTCACGGCATATGTAGCATCTTCTTCTCTTCCCCTTCTTCTCACTTGATTTCTCCACAACGGGAGCCTTGGCTTGATCCTTCTTGGGTAGCGGCCCTTCTTCAAGTCGAGGTAGACCTTGAGCTTGGCCTTGAGGTAGACCATGAGCTCCATCTTGAGGCCGCTTCCCTTGTTTCTTCACGCCAAGTGGCTTCTTCTTCAAGGGGCACAATCTAACATGATGCCCTTCAATCTTGCACTTGAAGCACACAATCTTGGCGGGGTCCTTCACGTGCCCTTGGCCCTTCTTCCGCTTGTGCGAGGTGGACTTGTTCTTGTTGTTGGAGTTGAATCCAAGTCCACTCTTGTCATTTTGCTTCCCTTCATGACCCTTTACCAAGTCCTTCTTCAAAGAAGTGACTTGGGCCTCGAGCTCTTCGATTTCCCCTACATGGTTAGTAACAACACAAGTACTAGAGGAAGTGGAAGCTTTATTGTTAGAGCAACAAGGCAAGGTATGTAATTCACCACAAGACATAGCAATAGCATGGGTGGGAGAATTACTAGCACTAGCACATGGGATTGTAGAGCAAGGCATAGAAGGTAGTTCACCACAAGATAAGTCAATAGCATGAGTGGGTGAACTAAAAGCACTAGCACATGGCAAAATAGCATTTTGAGAGGTAGTGCTAGTACTCACATGAGGCTCACAAGATTTTACCTTTGACACGATAGCCTCATGGGCTAACTTTAGCAAATCATGAGAGACTAGAAGATCATCATGGGAGCTAGAAAGCTTTCCATAATTTTCTTCCAATTTCTCATAATTGCTTGTTAGCAAAGCAAGTTGAGCCCTTAGCTCAACATTCTCCTTCAAGATGGAGGCATCACAAGAGGTAGAGTTAGTAGCACAAGCATTATCAATCATAGCACAAGGAGAAGGCAACTTAGCAAGCTCTATTAGGTTGAGATCCTTAAATTGCTCATGTGACTCGGTGAGTTTGATGAGCTTACTCTCAATAGCCCTAGAGCTACTTTTGAGAAGCTCAAAATCCTCAAGGAGTTTAGCACGAGCACTTACTAGCTCAACATTTTTAATTTGAAAATCATGTGCCACCTCTAAAGCTCTATCACGAGATTTCTTTACCGTAGATAGCACTATAGCAAAGTTCTCCTCAAGAGATTCATTGGTGATTTGTTGTTCTTTAAGAGCTTTAAGAGTTGCAATCTCGTTTGCATACTCGCGCTCATGCTCTTCCATTTTCTCAATACGTTTTGTGCTCTCAATGGCAAAATCGAAGATTTTCATGAAGTTAGAGCAAGCTAATTTCTTCTTATGAAGAGCATGCAAACCCGACTTTCCCAACTTGTTTAAGGAAGCAACATTAAGTCCTTCCATATCATCATCACTACAAGAAAAGTTGCCATGGCCGACGAAGTTGAAGTCGCGCCGTGGTTGCTGGTGCACCATGGCCGACGATTTGTGGTCTCTCCGTTGTGCATGTCAAAACGTTTTTTTCTCGTTTTTGAGGCCACCTAGCCCGACGAAAACGGCCAAAACGTTGCGTATGGTGGCCCGGGACGTGGTGCATCTCGAATTCTCGGGTTCGCCGGCCGAGTCAACGCAAATCCGCACCGCCGAGGGATGTAGGGCCCAGATGGCAGCCTCTCTGGCATTGTTTTTTTTCTCGATCGCGCCATCTCGTTCAACGCTCTCAAATCGAGCCGTTTATGATGCAGGATCATGGGTCCCGCATGTCATCCTCTATGAACCAAAATTCTTTCTATTCTTGGATTTTTTTTGACCCCCAGATTTCTGGCTACTTCCTTTTTCTTTTGATCCCTTGCCGCCTTGGAAACGTTGAGACCGCTGCTGCTAATTGGGACCCGCATGTCATCCTCTATGAGCATTCAACTTTCTTTTCTTGGAGTTTTTTTTGGCACCTCAAATTTGGTCACTTGCCTTTTTCTTTCGATCCCCTGCCGCCTCTCAAATGGTGATACCGCTGCTGCTAAATGGGACCCGCATGTCATCCTCTATGTACTATAAAACTTTATTTTCTTGGAATTTTTTTGGCACCTCATATTTGGTCACTTACCTTTTTCTTTCGATCCCCTGCCGCCTCTCAAACGGTGATACCGCTGCTGCTAAATGGGACCCGCATGTCATCCTCTATGTACTATAAAACTTTCTTTTCTTGGATTTTTTTGGCACCTCATATTTGGTCACTTACCTTTTTCTTTCGATCCCCTGCCGCCTCTCAAACGGTGAGACCGCTGCTGCTAAATATGACCCGCATGTCATCCTCTTTGTACTATAAAACTTTCTTTTCTTGAATTATTTTTGGCTCCTGATATTTGGTCACTTGCCTTTTTCTTTCGATCTCATGCCACGTTTGAAACGTTGAGGAACCTGCAGGCTCATGGGACCCGCATGTCATCCTCTATGTACTATAAAAGTTCATTTTCTTGGATTTTTTTCACCCTCTGATTTTTGGCTATTTCCTTTTTCTTTTGATCCCCTGCCGCCTTTGAAACGTTGAGGACTCTGTCGGCTCATAGGTCCCACATGTCAGCCTCTATGTACAATCAAGTTTCTTTTCTTGAATTATTTTTGGATCCCGATATTTGGTCACTTGCCTTTTTCTTTCGATCTCATGCCACGTTTGAAACGTTGAGGAACCCGTCGGCTCATGGGACCCGCATGTCATCCTCTATGTCCATCAACTTTCTTTTCTTGGATTTTTTGACCCCCTAATTTCTGGCTACTTTCTTTTTCTTTTGATCTCAAATCGCATTTGAAACGTTGGGTCCGCTGCTGCAAAATGGGACCCGCATGTCATCATGTATGTACAATAAAAGTTTCTTTTCTTGGATTATTTTCCACCCTCTGATTTTTGGTCACTTGCCTTTTTCTTTCGATCTCATGCCGCCTTTGAAAACGTTGAGGAACCTGCTGGCTCATGGGACCCACATGTCATCCTCTATGTACTCTAAAAGTTTTTTCTTGGATTTTTTTCTTTTGATCCCCTGCCGCCTTGGAAACGTTGAGTAAGCTGCTGACTCATGGGACCCGTATGTCATCCTCTATGTACAATCAACTTTCTTTTTCTTTTGATCTCAAGCCGCATTTGAAACGTTGAGACCGCTCGTCGCTAATTGGGACCCACATGTCATCCTCTATGTACAATAAAGTTTTTTTCTTGGATTATATTTGGCTCCTGATATTTTGTCACTTGCCTTTTTCTTTCGATCTCATGCCGCCTTTGAAACGTTGACTAAGCTGCTGGCTCATGGGTCCCGCATGTCATCCTCTACGAACAATAAAAGTTTCCTTTCTTGGAGTTATTTTTGACCCCTAATTTCTGGCTATTTGCCTTTTTCTTTTGATCTCCTGCCCCCTTTGAAACGATGAGGACGTTGTTGGCAGTGTCGGTCCCACATGTCATCCTCTGTGAACAATAAAAGTTTCCTTTGATGGATTTATTTTGAACCCCTAATTAATTTCTAGATATTTCCTTTTTTTCCTTTGATCCCCTGCCGCCTTGGAATCGTTGAGGATGCTGCTGCATCATGGGTCCCGCATGTCATCCTCTCAAAACGGTAAATGTTTCTTTTCTTGGATTTAGTTTACCAAATGATTTTTGGCTTATTTTTTCTTTCGATCTCCTGCCGCCTTTAAAACGTTGAGGACGCCTGCCGGCTCACGGGTCCCACATGTCGGCCTCTATGAACAATAAACGCCGAGGATGCTCGCTGCCTCATGGGTCCCGCATGTCATCCTCTTAGAACGAAAATGTTTCTTTTCTTGGATTTTGTACCAACATATTTTTGGTTTATTTTTTCTTTCCATCCCCTGCCGCCTTTAAAACGTTGACGACGCTGCTGGCTCATGGGTCCCCGATGTCAGCCTCCCCGTACAAGAAACATGTGATATCTTGATTATTTTGCAGACAATAAACAGTGTATCACTACAAGAAAAGTTCTGATAGACAACGTCTCAAAATCGTCCGCTAAGGGGTATTTTTCGTCGCCTATGGGCCTAACCCGACGATATGGGTTCTGTTGTGGAAACTGCGTCAGGCAAAGTCCTACGACGATTTTTTCGGTCCGTCGCGCTTGGGCGCCCTTCCGCCACGGAAAATTGGACCGTTGCCCAAGTGTTTCCGGGAGCCCGTTGACTGCTGACGTCATGCAAACTGACACGTGGCAGACGCCATTCACTGGCAGTTAACGACGTTAACCGGCTGAAACCCCGTGGTAGATGGTAGGCCCACACGAGGCCTGCCACGTCTTAAGCGGGCCGGCCCATTAAGTTTGCGGGCCGGGCCAGCTGACTTAGTTTGACCGGTCAACTATATAGCTGGGCTGGTCCATTAGTTACGTGGGCCGGGCCTAACCTCTAAGGTTGACTCGGTCAAAACTTTAATGGGCCGGCCCACTAAGCATGTGGGCCGGGCCGAATGCACTCGATTGACCGGTCAACGAGCAAAGGGCCGGCCCACAAGACATGTGGGACCCACTTTCCCGGTATCGGGCCGACCCATTTACAAAGTGGGGTCCACATTAAAGCAACTGGGCCGGCCCAAGAAGTTAGTGGGCCGGCCCAATTAGCATGTGGGTCCCACTTTCCCGCTATCGGGCCGGCCCATTTAGTACGTGGGGTCCACATTAGATCAAATGGGCTGGCCCAACAAGCCAGGTGGCCGGGCCAAAAGCACCGGTGGGTCCCACTTTCCTGTTAAAGGGCCGGCCCATTTAGTATGTGGGGTCCACCATATAGCAAGTGGGCCGGCCCAACAAGATAGTGGGCCGGCCAAAACACGAGTGGGTCCCACTTTCCAGTTAAAGGGCCGGCCCATTTAGTATGTGGGTTCCACCATATAGCAAGTGGGCCGGCCCAACAAGATAGTGGGCCGGGCCAAAAACACAGGTGGGTCCCACTTTCCTGCTAAAGGGACGGCCCATTTAGTATGTGGGGTCCACCATATAGCAAGTGGGCCGGCCCAACAAGATGGTGGGCCGGGCCAAAAACACGAGTAGGTCCCACTTTCGTCTTAAAGGGCCGGCCCATTTAGTACGTGGGGTCCACCATATAGCAAGTGGGCCGCCCAACACGCTAGTGGGCCGGGCCAAAACACCGGTGGGTCCCACTTTCGTCTTAAAGGGCTGGCCCGTTTAGTACGTGGGGTCCACCATATAGCAAGTGGGCCGGCCCAACAAGAGAGTGGGCCGGGCCAAAAACACTGGTGGGTCCCACTTTCGTCTTAAAGGGCCGGCCCATTTAGTATGTGGGGTCCACCACAAAAGCAATTGGGCTGGCCCAACTAGTTAGTGGGCCGGCCCAATTAGGGTGTGGGGTCCACCTTAAAGCAAGTGGGCCGGCCCAATTAGAGTGTGGGGTCCACGATAGAATCAAATGGGCCGGCCCAATAAGTAAGTGGGCCAGCCCGTTTAGTTGCTCGTTTATATGCCGGCGTAATAGGCGCTTTAGGATTTTGCGAGCCGGCACATATGTGATTTCGCTTAATTGGGCCGTTTAAGGGATGGGAATTCGTGATTTAGATATCGAGAATATTTACGCAGCATTGATTTCGTCGGATAGCCTCACTTACCACAAGCACCAAAGAAAAAATGCGCGAAAGAACTATAAAAACTAACTAAATATTACATCACTCGCAAGGCTTTGAAAAAATATTACGTAACCCGGAGAAATTGAATGGTAATTAAACCTAGCAATACAATGAAGCGATCCGGCAATCTTTTAAGTTGTCCATGCAAGCACCTATATCCGAAACAAAGACATTACAAGTTAAGACAAGAACAATGGAAACGCAAAGACACCGCAATATTGTTTGCCAAAGAATTTGGAACTCATCATTTCGTCGTTATAACAAGATCATTGTAATGCGCACAATAAGCAAACAAAGAGTGCATGCCGCATACCAACAGCCAATATAACAGAGCATGTTAGAATGAAACAGCAGGCTTACTACTGTCGAGTCCCATGCAAACCAACATGTTCAGGGAGTACAAAATTGGCATAAACAACATAGTAGCAGGCTATAAAATTTGTAACAACGACTGAGCAAGATGAAGTTATGATGGCTACATCTACAGAGCAGAGAATGTAAACCAAAAATAGAAGTTACGATGGCAAAAGCTAAAGAGGAGGGAATGTGAACCAACATGTGCCAAGTGCAATTACTTAATTTTGGCCGTGAACTAAATAATACTCCCGAACTTATAGTGAAGGGGATGCAAATCAAGATGTTTCGGGATATAAACTTGTAATGAGCAACACATAGAGGATAGTTAATGCTCGGAGCTTAGGATGGACCGGATACGGAATATAGTGGGATCACTTGTGAACTTGTATAAGAGGGAATGCAAACCAATATGTTCAGCTTTCCATATGTGAGCGTCATGCCAAGTCAGAGAAACAAATCAATAATGCAGCTTTTGAAGAACAAGATGGCACGCAAAATTATTATCTAGTAGTATGACAAGTTTATTTGTACTACAGAGCTAGATAGCAGAGTGATAGCATGCCAAACTAAGTCCTTACTTTGTTAGCTTACAATGAACTAGATACAAAACAATGGCATCACCTGTAGTACAGGGAATGCAAGCCAACATGTTCATGGAGTAAAAAATTGGCACAAACAACATAGTAGCAGCCCATAATTTTTGTAACAACGACTGAGTAAGATAAAGTTATGATGGCTAGATCTACAGAGCAGGGAATGTAAACCAAATATAGAAGTTACGATGCCAAAAGCTATAGAGCAGGGAATGCGAACCAACATGTGCAATTACTTAAAATTGGTCGTGAACTAAATAATAGCAGGATGTTACTATAATTCCTATAATTTTTGTAACAACGACTGAGCAAGATAGAAGTTATGATGGCTACATCTAAAGAGCAGGGAATGCAAACCAAAATGTTCAATCGCTTAAAGTTAGCAATGAAGTAGAAAATAGCAACGTGTTACGGTCATAGCTAGGAATGAACTAAAAGAGCTTCAGACAAACAAGCATCTGAACCCGGAACATGGCGCTAAAACAAGGGACTTACATTAGGAGAAGCACTCGTGGGAGTCACAGCAGATCTTCCTGGGGTTGATAGATCCGGTGATGAAGTACGCTACATGTGCTACTTGGGGTTGGAGAGACGGCCATTACACTTCATGATTACTCATCTCATCTAGCAAAAACGTAACGGCGCGTCGTTAGCACAAACAGGGTTCCCCCAAGATTAAACAAGAACTTGCAGGAAAGCAATAGAAAAGCGACGAGTAGAAGAGTTTAGATCATGCACGGCGCGGGTGAAGCAGATCCGGTTCATGCACAGCAGGTGTCGGTGAGCAAGATCCGATGCGGTGGACGACGGATCCGGCGAAGCGGCTCCGGTGGGGTGGACGATACCGCAGCTCGAAGCGACCGCGGTAGACTCGCTGGATGAGCATATGGTTTCGAGGTTCGGCGGGGATGATCCGGTCCGGTTGATGACGGCGTCGATGAAGCGGCTCCGGCAGGAAGCCGGATGACGAGGATCGCGAGGGCTCGGGTAGGCCAGGGAAGTCCGGCGGGGATGTTCCGGTGCGGTGGTCGTGAAGGTGGTAGAGAGAGGGACTTGGGAAGTTCCGGTGGGTGGTCTCAGATGAGAGACTGAGGGAAATGAATTTTTTGGGAAGGTATCCGGGGCTAGGGAGGTGGTGATCCAAAAAATGACGGCCAGACCCCCCACCAACCGACTTTGTCTGTCATCTCCACAGGGGTAGAATCGGAATTTGGAAGCGTGTGAAATTTTTGTATTTTGTGGGCGGGAAGTTTTGCCGCTATGAGATTTTGAATTTCGCTAAGGTCCAAGTATAATGATAAAAATTTTTGAGACCGTACTAGTACCTCTGTTCAAGGCCGACTGTAAAATCAAATCATCATCAAGTTGAACATCGGTTACTACCATGATCATCATCGGACACAGATCTGGTGACATGCACCTGAAATTGGTGCATCCGTTGCAAAGTATAATGCTAAAATTTTGAGTGACCGTACTAGTACTTATGTTCAAGCCCGAGTGCAACATCAAATCATCATCACGTTGAAAATTTGTTACCATGATCATGATCTATCTCTAAATTTGGCGCATCCGCTAAATCGTGCAAAGTATAATGATAAAGAAATTGTGAGACAGTAGTAGTACTTCTGTTCAAGGTCGAGTGCAACATCAAATCATCATCACGTTTAAAATTTGTTACCATGATTATGATCTACCTCTGAAAATGGACGCATCCGCTAAAACTTGCAAAGTATAATGATAAAAAAATTGTGAGACCGTACTAGGACTTATGTTCAAGGTCGAGTGCAACATCAAATCATCATTACATTGAAAAGTGTGTTACCATGATCATGATCTATCTCTGAATTTGGCGCATCCGCTAAATCTCGCAAAGTATAATGATAAAAAAATTGTGAGAATGTACTAGAACTTATGTTCAAGGCCGAGTGCAGGATCAAATCATCATCACGTTGAAATTCGTTACAACGATCATGACATATCTCTAAAATTGGCGCATCCGCTAAATCTCGCAAAGTATAATGATAAAAAATTGTGAGACTGTACTAGTACTTGTGTTCAAGGCCGAGTGCAGGATCAAATCATCATCACGGTGAAATTTGTTACAACGATCATGACATATCTCTGAAATTGGCGCATCCGCTAAATCTTGCATGTGGCGCATCTCAGTGCGGAGCAACAGGCCGGTGCTATCAAGGTTGAGGCGTCAGTAGCATCATCGGGCTCTCCTCTTTTGATAGATCTTCTACATGGCGCGGCGCACCGCCCATCGAGAAGCAGTCACATGTGATACCGAGGTGGAGACGTCGCCGGCATCCTCGAGGCGCGGCCGCCCTTCTACGAGCCAGCGTCGACTCAAGGTATGAATCCATGCGTTGTCGCGCCCCTTCTTCCGATGAAGTGGGGTGCCTTAGATTTATTGTTCTTCTCTTACGATTATTTCGAGCCGAACATGTGTGCTCTTTCTCTGAATATATCTATTATTATTATATATTAAAAGTACATTAAGGGCTACCAGAATTAAGGAAAATTAAGAGAAAATCCCACAATAATCAGAAACATCTAGCCATTAATTCGGATAAAAAGCCAATGACAGCCGATGGATCCCAGAAATTATTTACTAACATTAGATTTACACAAATATTACCCACCAATGCCCTTCATTATTTTTCTCACAACCCCACCTTTGGCCACGATTAAGAATTGCATCTCTGTAAAAAACCTAACCTAATTTTTTCCCCGTCTCCTTCTCTTCCATGGCCATCAGGCAATTCCACGGCCGCCCTTGGCATGACAATTTGCTCGAAGCCCACAACGCCTCCTTGAGCTGCCTTACTACTAGAGCACCCGCCAGGCTGCTCTAATCTATGTTACAAGGCTTGATTTTATGGTTTATCATTTAATTGCAAACAAAAGCTTGACTATGCTGTTGCTAGGATGAGAGGTCGAGATTGCCTGAGAGAAGCATATTGGTGGCCGCACTTTGTACGTACGGCCCTTCTAAGCTAGACTGAGAATTAGGAGGAGCTAATCAGATTGGTATGTGATTGATCTGAGGCTACTATGATGCAACTAAAGGAGTGAGGCCAGGCCACCAATCTATGGATGCCATAATCCAGCGCCTTCTCGATTGGTAGGTCGCGGCCGTGATTCGTCGGCTCTCCTTCCCTTTGCTGTTATTGGTCTCCCGCTTCCTCATGATTGATCTTTGACTGTCTTTTGAATCGATTTTGATTCCTTCTGTTTTGTTCTCCTTGCAGGCGATGGAATCCTGTTGGTTGGTGAAGCCACGGAGGAGAGCTGCGTCAAATTCCTGATTACCTTCAACTCTCCAAAAGCCCATGTGGCGCGTCCGGCCGACCGGCCTCAGGTTGAGTGCCTGATCGATCGCATCCACGCATGATTTAAGTTTCAGTAATGTTTGCAAAGATTAGGACGGATAGATTGGGAAATCATGCACACATAGTTGATTTGATCATTTTAGGGAACATGATTAGTAGATACACGGATGCTCTGCTGTATTGCAATTTTTTTGCTGCTAGGGCATAGACATGTCTTTATTTTTTCACACAACACTTCCTAATTTAGATTCCAGTATTCATCTTCATTTGGTCGGAACATACTAGAGCTTATCTTTTAGTGTATATTAGGATTTGGGAATACACATGTGTTCTTAATACTGGTCTAATTCATACATAAGCTGTAGATATAATATAATTTGAAATTTCAGGCTTACCTACAAGTTAGAATACTACAACTAGAACAAGCTGCATAGGTCTATATTTTCCCCGCAAATGAAAATGAAGTATATTTCTCTAAGAAACATATCATGATGAAAAGGTTGGGGGTACATATGATGCATCATGATGGAAAGTTAAATTCCATTGACAAGAAGGACGGCTATACCTGAATATGATTTAACAGAGGTGTTCATCAACAGGTTCAGCATAATCATGTCTTTTCTTAGCAGGGAGCATAATCACGTTGACGTGGGAAATAAGGTCATTAACCTGATGTCACTCATCTTTTGGGTAGATTTTTTTTGTGGACAAATTCGAGCTACTTAATTAGTCTGACATATAACAGTGCAGTTAGTCATCTATATATTTACTAACAGGGCCATCGTCCATAGTTCATTTTGTGACATCAAATTCAAATGAACACGCTCCTACGCTCCCGCGAGAGGCATGGAGCGCCCAGCCCTGCCGCCTTCTCTAGCCCCTCCCTAGGAGGAACATTAAGTTCAAATAATGGGGTGCCTATTAATGTCTTATTGTTAGACAGAACACTTGCTACAAATAGGGATAGTATTGCAAGTGAACGACGAGTGTCCGCCCTCAGTTCGCGTGGAACAGGGTCCCAGCTAAAAGCACAAATAGGAGTATAACATATATACTGCAATGTGTTACTAATTTTTCTATCTCTTCAAATTTAAAAAAATGGTACTCATCCCTCTTTCAGCATTCTCCTCTTAATTTATTAGCCACAACTATTATTATCTACTAATAAAATTTTAAAAAAATCAATTCATCGATAAAAGTTCATTTTTTAACATAGATAAAAGTTCATTTGACATAGACAAACTACAATACTTATGTGCTATGTGAAATGCAATGCACTATATAACACTTACAAATGAATTAAAATTATACCAGAAACAAAAGTGCCGCTTCAACTCCATAAATCTTCGTGCATGTTTAACAAATGTACGGTGAGTGCACATCGCATAGTTTTATATTTTCAACTGAATTTGCAATGAATTTTGATACTGGGAATTGGATATGTTTCAGGGTCCGGGGCGTACCCAGGTTATGCTACCAGCATGCACAGGACACAGGGTTGAAATCAATTTGTTTGATAATTTTTTTCTATTTTTATTGTGTGACACCCCTAAATTCAAGTGAACTATATGTGGGACTTTTAGAGTGACACCGGGAAATTTCTGGCCTGGGTCGGCCTCTCTTCAGGGTTGAGTATGGGAAGTTGGTGATCAGTTATGGTGTCAAAACATTTTATCTACACTGGACATATAGAAATCGTAAGGAACAATAAAGTTGGTGGCAACCTACATTCAACATCATTAAATCCACTTCTCCAATGCTTCTGGATTAACCTTGTGGAGAGCATCTCTTATAGTTCAAAATATATAAGACTGTCAACCATTTCTTCAGGTAAACCAATTTTACGCAACCTTTTTAGCATCTTTAGTACTCATTTGCTTCTTGTGGAACTGATTAATTTTATATAAGACCATAATTTTTTTATTAAAATATAATATTATTAGTTTCCCAGGAGTCAGGTTTGTGCTTTTATGGATTATAATTTAGGAAATTTAAGTGTTAATATGCAGGTATTTTTGTTTTACTTAAATATGCCAATACAATCTTTCTGGATATATATACAATACTAATTGCATGCCGAATGTCAGTTAAGATCTTCGATGGAGCAACAAAGAGAAATAAAATATAGTTAAGCTCAATTGAGATCCTTTCCCAATTTAGGCGTGAGTGGTACATTTCTACTATACACTGACCATATTTAGGGGCGCGGCTCGTCTGCAGTAATGTTACTACTGTACGCGTGCAGTACTTGAGAGAATCGACCATCAAATTCCATCCAACTCGACGAGGGTGACATTCCCGGCCGGCCGGTTGCCGGGACAGCCTGCACAGTACTTGGTCGGTTGGTTGCTCATTGCCAGACATGCAAATATGTGTCGTATTGATTTGCAGCTAGCACAAAATGTTAACCCCTGGCAATATGAAACAAGCTCGTGGATCTTCAAAAATCAAAATAGGTAGATATATAGTTCATTCAAAATTGAATATTTCTTCAGCTCCAAAAGTATAAAGAAAAACTGTCTAGATTCACATGTATGTAGACACGTTTTAGTGTCTAGATATATAAATCTAGACAAATCATGGATAATTACTTTGGGAACGGATGGAGTATAAAGGTATTGGTGTTTCGGGAAATTCTGAACTCAGTTGTAGAATTTATTTTACCATGCATGTAGCTCCTATGACGGCGAGAGCTTGTGCGGAGACCGGCCCAGCCTTCCATTGTCTCCATGGACGCGGTGGCGGGGACCGGTCCAACTGCGACATCAACCCTAAGGCGCGGCAGCGATGATGGATGCCGGGGAATGGGCCTATGAGACGTGCAAAAGTCGACGGACTAGCCAGGAGGAGGTCGATGGCTAGAATTTTCGGTGGCGGAATCGACATGGCGGCTCGATTCGGTTTGATTCCAGCGATTCCGACGATAGTAGTCTCCAGCAAGTGAGGCAGAGACTGCAGGGTGTCGACGACCACTAACGATGGTGCGGTGCGAGAGAATGTACACTCGACCGCTTGGTCAAATAGTAAAAAGTTATAACAGTTGATCGCTTGGTCACCTATTTTTCTGAAGCCAGTATACACTGCTTTGTTTTTTTACGCTAGTATAGATATAGACTAAAGTGCTCACGTAAGGCTTTTGGCGCCAAGATAAAATATATGACTGATTTTCCCTCCATGTCTAGTTAAACGCACGGAAGTTTGTTTCTTATGCTGTGTGTATAGAGCAACGGAAGGAGGCTCGTTCGATTGAATTTAAGGGTTGATTCTCTCAACTACTGTACACATGCAGTAGTAATATAACTGTAGAGGATCCACGCCCCATATTTAGTACAATCTCCTATTTTCCTGGAGCTGCGAATTTCGCTGGATATGTGCAAAGGGGAAATCCATTCAATGTGATATTTTGATTCATGTGGCAGAAGAATTTTTATATCAATCTATATATTTTTGTTTTATACCAGTTCTTATACATCTGAGTGTTCCATCTGCTGTAAGAAAAAAGCGACCAGTTAGTAATACTATTGAGTTCCAGATTTTTTTGTGGTAAAATCTGGTGGTACATTCTTTAATTTTCTGCAGTCTCCTATTTCCAAGGAGAGGAGATTCATAAATGTGAAAAACAAGAATGACAAAATGTTTCAAATACTTCATTTAAGCTTCCTTTAGGGGCGCACGTATGCTATATCTGTAACTAGGTTTAGTTTTTTTTATCTCCCATGTATATATACATATGATGATGTGTAACTGTAAGATGGTTTTGGCATTGCATGTTTTACCAAACAAAAATATGTGATATTCTAGAATTCGAACTTTATAAACTAAAATGCTATTTGGTTTCTATTACATTTTCTGAATCGAACGTTCTATAGGAGAAACATAACATTGAACTTTAGCTATTTACCTATGTGGTTTAATGAATGTGCCATTGTGTTGCACATAAGAAATCATTATCAAGTGCTTTTCAAATATTCTATTGTAGAAACAACAAGGCACTATTGCGAATTACTTAGTACAAATTAGAATTACAATCACGACAAGAATTATGTAATAGAGGGAGTGATAACTAATCATTGATGTCGTTAAGAGATATTACATACAATAAAACTTAAAGAATGAATGTGAACCAAATTATTATTTTAGTAGGATAATAATATATTAAAAATGATGCCCGCGCATTGCGCGGGCCACTGTACTAGTTGCTTGAAAAGCTAACCAAGTTAATTAAATTCACTTCGTTCTTAATCTTGCGT
>NC_061511.1:6054188-6091440 GCF_022539505.1 Lolium rigidum | reverse complement strand
ATATATATTTATTGCCAGTTTTTTTTTTTTTTAAAATTATTCGGATTACATAACAACATATATGACTATATGTTGTGTATACACTCCCCGCTATAAATTTACTTTGAACGGCAGAGAAATGCGGCATTAAGTGGTTGTCAACTTGTTTTCTCGCAGTATGAATTAGTATATATATATAAGAATATATTGCAGTACATAATATTTACTACACTGTTTTCGCTCAACTTTTTACTGATCAAGAGATTAATTTTAAAACACAATTTCAAAAATATTGACTAAGAGACACTTAAATCAATGTTGCAACACATTTTCATTGTTTTCAACTAAATATATTCTAAACTTTTATTGAATATTTTTAAAAAGAAAAAGCTTTGTGGGTTCGATCCGAATTTATTCAACATAAACAAAAAATACCAGACGTCGAGCACATTATGATGTGACCAACAAAATGGTATTTCGCTGAAGAACTGAGGTGTTGATATCTTCTTTACTTGATTTTTTAATTTTCTGCATCATCAGAAAACTTTTGAAATTTTTCACAAAGATTATCTTTTTTGACTTTATCTAACATTGCAATACTTCAATAAAACATACAGTTTCTACGGAAATCCACCCACAATAGACATGCAAAAATACACAGCAAGACGAAATTTCTGTTGCTCAAATCAGAAACTAAAATTGCATATTTTTCTTGAAAGTTACCTACACACTTTTTACAGATTACCTGTTTCTTGCAGAAAGTAGTATCGTCATAAATTTTTGACAAAACACAAAAACTAGAGATAGAGAGAAGTTACATGGAAATTCAAAATAGTACTCTGTAAATTTAAAAATAACACATACAAGAAGTTCTTTCTGATGATGCACTCAAAAGAAAATAGTATTTTACTATGTATAGTTATGCAGTAAATTCAAAAATAGTTTTCACACACAAGTTTTATGATATAGAATTTGTGCCACATAGCCAGATTATGAGTTATGACAATAGCTATATGGTTGATAAAAACAGTATACTAGAGAGATTAGTGTGTTTCTCATGAAAAATGCCTCAGTTTTTCTCTCTCAAATTTTTTCATACTTGTTCATGCTAATTAAGTTCTGAATTAAAACTTCTTTTTTATTAAAGTCAATACTTCTATTCAGTGTGTAGCCACATTATATATATCAAGTGTAATTATTAACACACTTGCTATGTAGTAATTATCAGGCACAGTAGCATGTGACATTTCTCAATAGTTTTATTTCATAGGCACATTTCAAGAGAATCCATTAGAACATAACATTCTCTTCAGAAGCGGAGGACACCAAATAGTGTAAGAGATAAAGAGCCACTCATTAGAAGGTTGGCATGGGTAGTTAATCCTTGTCTGTCGTTTCTTTTCTTCATCCAATGAGCTTCAGGTTCATCACTTCCTCCTTTCATCCAATGAACCTGAAAGCTCATTGGATGAAAAAGAGGAGGAAATTGATGAACCTGAAAGCTCATTGGATGAAAAAGAAGAGGAGAGCGACGAACAAAAGGAGGAAGAATGGATTAGCTACCCATGCCAACCTTCTAATGAGAGTAACTCTTTATCTCTTACACTATTTGATTGTCCTCCATGCTTACCGGAAGAGGTTGAATGTTATGTTCCTGTGGATTCTCTTGAAGTATTGCCTATGAGTAAAACTTGTGAAAATAATTATGCTACTGTTATTTATGATAATCCATGCTACTTTGATAAATCTTATGATAATGCTTTGTTTGTGCCTGATGTCGAAATGCATGGTACTAAAGAATTTTGCTTAGCAAATGTTTATGATAAATCTCTAGATGATGGTCCAATGTTACTTGATAATATTAATTGTACTACTAATGAAAATGGGATTGGAGAAGTATTGACTTTATTTAGGAGTCCCATATCTCTTGAGATTGATCGACTACCTTGTTATATTACTAATAAAAGTAAGTTTGAAAGTTTTAATTCCACTATTCTTGAACTTGATAAAAATTATGTGTTTGGAAATCATGAAAAGTATGCTGCATGTGATAGTTATATTGTTGAGTTTGTTCATGAAGCTACTGAAAATTATTATGAGAGAGGAAAATATGGTGGGAGAAATTTTCATGGTACTAATACACCTCTCTATGTGCTTAAAATTTTGAAGCTACACTTGTTTTATCTTCTTATGCTTGTCACTTTGTTCTTCATGAATTTATTTGTGTACAAGATTCCTATGCATAGGAAGCATGTTAGGCTTAAACTTGTTTTGGATTTGCCTCTTGATGCTCTCTTTTTCTTCAAATACTATTTCTTGCGAGTGCATCATCGAAACTGCTGAGCCCATCTTAATGGCTATAAAGAAAGAACTTCTTGGGAGATAACCCATGTGTTATTTTGTTACAGTACTTTATTTTATATTTGTGTCTTGGAAGTTGTTTACTACTGTAGCAACCTCTCCTTATCTTAGTTTTGTGTTTTGTTGTGCCAAGTGAAGCCTCTAATCGAAGGTTGATACTAGATTTGGATTTCTGCGCAGAAACAGATTTCTATCTGTCACGAATCTGGGGTGTTTTCTCTGTAGGTAACTCAGAAAAATATGCCAATTTACTTGCGTGTTCCTCAGATATGTACGCAACTTTCATTAGTTTTAAGTTTTCTGATTTGAGCAACGGAAGTATTTATTTAAAATTCGTCTTTACTGGCTGTTCTGTTTTGGCAGATTCTGTCTCTGTTTTTTGCATTGTCTCTTGTGGACTTTAAGCGAGGTTTTCTAGACGTAGAGAGCTGTAGCTAATGTTTTATTGAGTTATTGCAATGTGCCACTACAGGACCAAGGTGGATTCAAATCTTTTTGAGTACTAACCCCTCTAATGAAGTTTATGAGAAGTTTGGTGTGAAGGAAGTTTTCAAGGGTCAAGAGAGGAGGATGATATATGATCAAGAAGAGTGAAAAGTCAAAGCTTGGGGATGCCCCCGTGGTTCATCCCTGCATATTTCAAGGAGACTCAAGCGTCGGGATGCCCAAGGCATCCCCTTCTTCATCAACTTATCAGGTTTCTTCTATTGAAACTATATTTTTATTCGGTCACATCATATGTGCTTTACTTGGAGCGTCTGTGTGCTTTTATTTTTGTTTATGTTTGAATAAATTCGGATCCTAGCAATCCTTGTGTGGGAGAGATACACGCTCCGCTTTTTCATATGAACACTCGTGTTCTTCGTTTTACTTTTAATGTTCAATGATAAAAGTTGGAAGCTATTGCACTTATTTATATTTGGTTGAAAACAGAAAATGCCTCATCATGTCTTTGATAATTTGACACTTGGCAATTGTTTTGAGCTCTCAAGTAGATCATGATTAAGTTTTTTTTCATGTAGTCTAAGCCTATTAGTGGAGAACTACTCGTAGAGCTTGTTGAAATTGGTTTGCATAATTGATCTCTCTTAAGGTCTAGATATTTTCTCGGTAAAAGTGTTTGAGCAACAAGGAAGACAGTGTAGAGTATTATAATGCTTGCAATATGTTCTTATGTAAGTTTTGCTGTACCGGTTCATACTTGTGTTTGCTTCAAACAACCTTGCTAGCCAAAGCCTTGTACTGAGAGGGAATGCTTCTCGTGCATCCAAAACCTTGAGCCAACCACTATGCCATTTGTGTCCACCATACCTACCTACTATGTGGTATTTCCTGCCATTCCAAAGTAAATTGCTTGAGTGCTACCTTTAAACAATTCAAAATGCTTCTCAATTTGTGTCAATGTTTTATAGCTCATGAGGAAGTATGTGGTGTTTATCTTTCAATCTTGTTGGGCAACTTTCACCAATGGACTAGTGGCTTCATCCGCTTATCCAATAATTTTGCAAAAAGAGCTGGCAATGGGATTCCCAGTCCCAAATTAATTAACCAAAATAGACACTCCTCCATGGTATGTGATTGTTGGACGGCACCCGAAGGATTCGGTTAGCCATGGCTTGTGTAAGCAAAGGTTGGGAGGAGTGTCATCATAATAAAACTAAAATAAAAAGGCACTCCTTCATGGTATGAGATTGTTGGCGAGGCACCCGAGGATTCGGTTAGCCATGGTTTGTGAAAGAAAGGTTGGAAGGAGTGCCACCCAAAAATAAAAATAATTCATGGGAGCCGCTCTTGAAGGTTTGTCTGGCAAGGGGGTTAGAGTGCCCACTACCATTCGTTGACAATAACAAACACCTCTCAAAACTTTACTTTTATGCTCTCTTTATGTTTTCAAAACCAAAGCTCTAGCACAAATACAACAATCGATGCTTTCCTCTTTGAAGGGCCATTCTTTTACTTTATGTTGAGTCAGTTTACCTACTTCCTTCCATCTTAGAAGCAAACACTTGTGTTAACTGTGCATTGATTCTTACATACTTGCATATTTGCATTCATCATATTACTTTGTGTTGACAATTACCCATGAGATATGCATGTTACAAGTTGAAAGCAATCGCTGAAACTTATATCTTCCTTTGTGTTTCTTTGATGCCTTTACTTTGAACTTATTGCTTTATGAGTTAACTCTTATGCAAGACTTTTGATACTCGTCTTGAAAGTACTCTTCATGAAAAGTTTTGCTATATGTTATCTATTTGTTAGCAACTATAGATCATTGCCTTGAGTCACTTCATTCATCTCATATGCTTTGTAATAGTATGATCAAGGTTATGTAAGTAGCATGTCACTACAGAAATTATTCTTTTTATCGTTTACCTGCTCGGGACGAGCAGGAACTAAGCTTGGGGATGCCGATACGTCCCCGACGTATCCATAATTTCTGTCGTTCCATGCTTGTTTTATGACAATACTTACATGTTTTGCTTGCACTTTATGATGATTTCATGCGTTTTCCGGAACTAACCTATTAACGAGATGCCACAGTGCCAGTTCCTGTTTTCTGCTGTTTTTGGTTCCAGAAAGGTTGTTCGGGCAATATTCTCGGAATTGGACGAAATCAACGCCAAACCTCCTATTTTTTCCGGAAGGCTCCAGAACACCGAAGAAGAGTCGGAGAGGGGCCAGAGGGCCACCACACCCTAAGGCGGCGCGGCCAGGCCTGGGCCCGCGCCAGCCTATGGTGGGGAGCCCCCAGGTGCCCCCCTGCGCCGCCTCTTCGCCTATAAAATCCCTTTCGACCTAAAAACACGAGACCAGAAGACGAAACTCCAGAAAGACTCCAGGGGCGCCGCCACCGTCGCGAAACTCCAATTCGGGGGACAGAACTCTCTGTTCCGGCACCCTGCCGGGACGGGGAAGTGCCCCCGGAAGCCATCTCCATCAACGCCATCGCCTCCATCATGCTCCGTGAGTAGTTCCCCCATGGACTACGGGTTCTAGCTGTAGCTAGTTGGTATCATCTCTCCCATGTACTTCAATACAATGATCTCATGAGCTGCCTTACATGATTGAGATTCATCCGATGTAATCGGTGTTGTGTTTGTCGGGATCCGATGGATTGTTACGTTATGATTGTCTATCTACAAAGTTTATGAAGTTATTGTTGCTGCAATCTTGTTGTGTTTAATGCTTGTCACTAGGGCCCGAGTGGCATGATCTTAGATTTAAGCTCTATACTTATTGCTTAGATTGTATCTACAAGTTGTATGCACATGTCGCTGTCCGGAACCAATGGCCCCGAAGTGACGAAATCGGGACAACCGGAGGGGATGGTAGTGATGTGAGGATCACATGTTTTCACGGAGTGTTAATGCTTTGCTCGGTGCTCTATTAAAAGGAGTGCCTTAATTTCCGATAGATTCCCTAGAGGCCCGGCTGCCACCGGCTGGTAGGACAAAAGATGTTGTACAAGTTTCTCATTGCGAGCACGTATGACTATATATGGAAAACATGCCTACATGATTAATGATCTTGATATTCTATCTTAATGCTATTTCAATCCTATCAATTGCCCGACTGTAATTTGTTCACCCAACACTTGTTATTGGAGAGTTGCCACTAGTGTAGATAGCTGGGAACCCCGGTCCATCTTTCATCATCATATACTCGTTCTACATGTCATTGGAAGTAGTATCAACTATCTTCCGGTGCCATTGCTCCCGTGTTACTATTATCGCTGTCTGTATTATCGTTACTACTGCTCTCATATCATCGCTACTTTCACATCACCCCTGTTACTAGTGTTTTTCCAGGTGCAGCTGAATTGACAACTCAGTTGTTAAGGCTTATAAGTATTCTTTACCTCCCCTTGTGTCGAATCAATAAATTGGGTTTTACTACCCGCGAAGACTGCCGCGATCCCCTATACTTGTGGGTTATCAGGCGCGTGCTCGGGGACGTGCTTGGCGGAGACGTGCGCGCGGTCGGTTGATCAGACTGACGGCGGCGCTACGCGCGCCATGGAGTAGACGACGTGCCGCAGATTGGAGTCGTTGGCGACATTGTCGGTGATGTCCCGGGCGATGACAGCGAAGACGTACCAGCGATGGAGACCGCGCGGGCGAGACAGCCTGCTGCGTCGCACGTAGGCGTCCCGTGTGTGACGCGTGCAGCCGTGCCACGTGGTTGATTAAGATGCCCGGTGCAGTCGACGCTGATGTTGGAGTAGAGGCGCGTGATGACGACGGCGGTGGGCGACTCAATCCGATCTATGATCGGCAAAACAAAAAAACAAAACGCTGATCGAGCGACCGGCGGAGCAAAAAGAAAACCAATCTACGGATTGGAAAAAAAACTCGAGGGCAGCGGATCAACGGATCGGCGGACGAACCCTCATACGGATTTCGCGGCCCCCGGAGTAGATCATGGAGATCGACCTCCCCGGGGGCGGCGTGGAAGCTTGGGCGCGGCGCGGAAGCTTGGGCGGCGGCTAGGTTAGTATCGACGCCGCTTTGATACCATGTTGAACGATAGAGAGGGAGAGAGATATGCGGAATATGTCTGATGTATTATTGAGCCTCATGGGCGAGTATATATAGGCGTACATGCATCATCTTGGAGTGCAAGGCAAGACATGAGAGTCATATCTCTATCCTAGACTATCCGTGCGTACACGGAATATATCTCTAACAAGATGACACGTGCCAATGTACGGATAGCCCATTATGACGTACGGACTTCAGCCCAAAAAATATAGCCCACAACGTACATAACCGACTATGATCAGGCAGAGACGGCCCAACCTTGACTGGGCCACCTTATGGCGAGGCCCATAGAAAACTCTTCCAGCCCATTGACCGGTAGATATTGGGTTGGTTATACGCAAGCCCAACAGTGACAGTTCAGAAAATAAAGGAGGCCCACTGAGCCCATATGACCAATATAGGTAAGGCCAAACAACACAGAAAATTGTTACTAGGCCTGTTGTAAGCGCAACCCAGAAGTGAAACCACAAAGTTTTGGGCTTTTGGCCCACTAAAGCGCGGCTCAAAGCCGGCCCAGTTAAGGGCGAAACACCGCCAACAACAATAACGGAAATATTACATGATTAATAAAATGGTTACATGCATAAAAAATACATCTAGACAGCTACAATTTCGCAGACTCAAAATGGCACAAATGAACCATCGCACGAGGAGCGGAAGGCAATTACAAGTGGAACATTCACCATCAGAAGCAGGAGCGCAAAAAAGAAACCGTCTGCGTCGCACCATTCCCATGTTAGAGATTGGCTGTTTGAAAGGCTATCTTTGCTGATCAAACAATCTGGTCAAAGCCTGCAACTTTTGCTCCAACTCACAATGTTTCTCTTCACTTTCCTCAATTTGGTTGTTCAGTTCCTCCATTTCATGCCGCTGGTTGTTGAGAACGTCCCGCATGTCTGTGCTCCCCGTCTTCTCTCTGTCAAGTTGTGCAAATAGAGTGCTCATACATGATGTATAGGGCTTATGCTCGACCCCCATGCACATTCTGAAGAAACATAGGTTTCTTAGTTTTCTTAGCACAGTACAAGAAAAGTTCTGATAGACAACGTCTCAAAATCGTCCGCTAAGGGGTATTTTTCGTTGCCTATGGGCCTAACCCGATGATATGGGTTCTGTTGTCTAAAGTGCGTCAGGCAAAGTCCTACGACGGTTTTTTCGGTCCGTCGCGCTTGGGCGCCCTTCCGCCACGGAAAATCGGACCGTTGCAGAAATGTTTCCGGAGCCCGTTGACTGGCGACGTCATGCAAGCCGACACGTGGCGGACGCCGTTAGCGGCGGTTAACGGCGTTAACCGGCCGAAACCCCGTGGTAGATGGTAGGCCCACACGAGGCCTGCCACGTCTTAAGCGGGCCGGCCCATTAAGTTTGCGGGCCGGGCCGGCCGACTTAGTTTGACCGGTCAACTATATAGCCGGGCTGGTCCATTAGTTACGTGGGCCGGGCCTAACCTCTAAGGTTGATCGGTCAAAACATTAATGGGCCGGCCCACTAAGCATGTGGGCCGGGCCGAATGCACTCGTTTGACCGGTCAACAGGCAAAAGGGCCGGCACAAAAAACATGTGGGACCCACTTTCCTGTTATCGGGCCGGCCCATTTACCAAGTAGGGTCCACCTTAAAGCAAGTGGGCCGGTCCAAGAAGTTATTGGGCCGGCCCAATTAGCATGTGGGTCCCACTTTCCTGCTATCGGGCCGGCCCATTTAGTACGTGGGGTCCACATTAGATCAAATGGGCCGGCCCACCAAGCCGATGGGCCGGGCCAAAAGCACGAGTGGGTCCCACTTTCCTGTTAATGGGCCGAGCCCATTTAGTATGTGGGGTCCACCATATAGCAAGTGGGCCGGCCCAACAAGATAGTGGGTCGGGCCAAAAACACAGGTGGGTCCCACTTTCCAGTTAAAGGGCCGGCCCATTTAGTATGTGGGGTCCACCATATAGCAAGTGGGCCGGGCCGAAAGCACAGGTGGGTCCCACTTTCCAGTTAAAGGGCCGGCCCATTTAGTATGTGGGTCCACCATATAGCAAGTGGGCCGGCCCAACACGCTAGTGGGCGGGCCAAAAACACGAGTGGGTCCCACTTTCCTCTTAAAGGGCCGGCCCATTTAGTATGTGGGGTCCATCATGTAGCAAGTGGGCCGACCCAACAAGACAGTGGGCCGGGCCAAAAGCACAGGTGGGTCCCACTTTCCTGTTAACGGGCCAGCACAGTAAGTAAGTGAGCCGGCCCAAAATGTAAGTGGGTCCCACACTCATCGTTAATGGGCCGGCCCAATACGTTAAAGGACCCTGGTTGTTTGACTAGTCAACTTGCATTAAATTTCATGAGCCTAAAATCTGATATAAATGATACACACAATTACATACACAAATAAAATAACTAGGAAAATTACAAGGCAATTAATGTGCCCAAATAAAAAAAATTACATAGAATCATTGAGGACTTCTATTAGCATCATCAGTAACACGTTGACATTTGGCAATCGCCTTGATTGAATCTTGTGTACTCTTGGTCAACATATCAGCTACAGACCTTAAAGCAGCAATACCATGTCTTTTATAAAGTACAGCCTTGAGATGTTCACTGTTTGATGAAAAGATTAATGGTCTAGGTTGACGGCTATTAGAGGATGCATCAGAACAAAGATCAGAACTTTTTGTGGGTCTCTCTTCTAATGAAGATTGCTTCATCAGAACTGTATTATGATAATAATGCAAAAAGAGTTAAACGATGAACTATGCAAACATGTATTAAGCATTGTCGATATGAGATAGTCACAAGTACTAAGCGCAGACTTACATTATATCGTTGCATAGGCTCACGCCGGAACCTTTTTTGCGCTCTATCTTCTACTAAGGACTTCTTCATTACAACTCGCATTCTAGTAATATTGCAAACATATTTACAACAGTGAACTATTCAAACATTTATTATGCAATGTAGATATAAGATAATCACAAGTTGCATAAATAAGACAATGTATGGAACTTGTACTAAGCGGACTTACATCATAATGTTGCACGAGGTCGCTTTGGCGACTATCTTCTAATGATGACTCCTTCACTAAAACTGCATTACGGTAATATTGCAAAAATAGTTACAACAATTAACTATTCAAACATGTATTACACAATGTAGAGATCGGATAACGACATGTAGCGGAACATACCGGCTCGCTCGCGAGTCCTTCTCTTGCGTGCACTAGTCGTGGTCGACATGCCTATCATTTTAGGTTCAGCCACAAGTGAAATGCTAATCCTCCTCGCTCCATTGTCCTTAATCTGTGTTTAGATATCACATTTAAGACCAAGTCAGCTGGTTTCAAATAACAAAAAACTTGAGCTGCCAAATGAATAAGCCAATATTTACCGGATATCGGATTAAAACCAACTAGATGTTGCTTTGCATGAGATACGAATTTCAGACATTCAGATTTAGAGTAGGGTAATGCCAAGGTTTTCCACATAAAGTAAACTGGCATTAAGAATGACCAAATGTCGGGTTCAAATCACCTTCGCAGTTGCTCCAAGACAAGCATATCAAATAGGCGAAACATAGTAAAGCATGGATGGCATTGCTATGGCGAGGGTTCAAGTGTTTATCTCTTGCATAAGGAACAATGCATATAGGTTATAGATAATAACGGAAGTAAACCGCCAAAGTTACCAACCAAGAACTCAGATTCCAACCTTCCCTAGCGTCCCCGTCGTTAATGTTGGATATACTAATAAGTGGTTCGCATGATCAATCCCTAGGAAAAATAACATTGACAAGTTAGTCTACGATAATACAAAGACCGAGACATGCACGCAAGCAATAACTATACAAGGCGTGCGACAGGAGCATTCATGGAAAAAATAGCTATAAGCTAAAGACGAGGTATAAGAGCAAGAAGATTGGAAATGCACATAGCATGATTATAAAAGCGAGTAAAAGAATAGCGGATCGTCACATCCCGAAATTTTCTAAATTTTGGAATGTGAAATAAAAATAAATTTGATGCTTGATTGTTTGAAATTGATTAAAAATTCACAAAGAATAAAAACTTTTTGGAGTTATATAAAAGTATTTTAAAAAAATGTTGGTTTCCAAATATTTGCGAATAATACTCTAGTTTGTTCGAAGGTTTCGACACTTATAAAATTATTTATTTGAGAAAACGATTTAAACCCTAAAAGGGCACTATAGCCACATAGACATGTGTCAAATTTTGGTTTTATAAAGTTTATATTTTTTCCAAATTTAGTCTTATATTGAAGAATTTTTTATAACGAATCCAACGGTACCTTATTTGTATTTTTCCAATTTTATTTGAAGCCCCAAAGTATATTTCCAATCTCAGTATATAAAAAAAGAAAAAAACAAAAGGAGCGGCCAGGCCGAAACGGCCCAGCTCGCCCCAGCGCAGCTCGGCCCCGGCCCAGCGCCTCCCGCGTCCCGCCCCCAGCCCAGCACCGCTCGCGCGCGGCGGCCAGCGCTGCGTCGCTCACGCCGCGGCCCAACTGGCCGATTCGGCCCACTCGGGCGCCCCAGCTTTCCCAGGCCCCCAGCCCATGCCCCGCCCCTGCCTCCACGCACGCGCTGCACACCCACGCAGGCGGCCGCCTTTTCCTTTTCTTCTTTTAGTCCCACATCGCTCCCTTGAGCAAATTGCTCTAACTTTCAGCCTATACTAGGAAGCCTTCGGCGCGGCGTGGGTGAAATGTCGTTTTAATAATTTATTGTGCCTAAGCAAGTGTTTATAATCTTTGTGTGTACTTAGAAGTGGTATCATACATGGCTTAGTTGCTTTGCAGCAGAAGATTGTATTACAGACTTGTTGTTAGAAATCATTAACTGAAAACTTTATAGCTAGTTACTGTTAGATAGTTGATAGCTAGAAAATATCAATCCTTCGTATGAGTGAAAGGTGAAAAATCGCTTGCCACTCATCTTATGAGCAAGAGCTGGAAAGTTGGAAAGCACTACAGGGCATTTTGATCATTCACAGATGGAGCTACATGAAGTAGACATCTTAAAAAGTTTATAGAGGGTAGAGTCAATACGATCGTACTTAATCCATAATTCTAGATTGGCGTTCTTGCAGACAGTCGACACTTGTTGATATGCTATACTTCTGGTCCTGGCTATTGCTGCAAAATACCCATCTGTTACCAGTTTTCTCGATGTCACTCTTAAGTTGAGATGGCTGCATAGAACTGGCCGTGAGAAAATACAGGTTTTGGTGAACTGGCAGCTAGTCTGTCCAGGGGTTGGCCCTGAATTTTATTTGATAATCCCAGTGTAACAGAGGCAGACTGGGTACTGCAGACACTGCAGCATAGAAGGCTACTTGGAAGAAGGTGCATTCACTACCATTCTTAGTATGCATACACATTGTCCCTTGTTGTTTCCTGTCATAATTTGTGACTCTGAAAGTGTCCGGTTGCATAGTCCTATTGATTGATGTTTCTTACAAATGACAGGCACGCTAACCTCGAGACAAATCTTGTGCTGTGGGAAATTACGAAGATCAACAGAAAGAAGGAACTCTCGAGGATATAATAAATCTGCATCACTAACATGGTCCATTGTCTTTGCATATATCACAGCTGTCAAGCCCTCTTGCAACTCCAGGGACTTCAGAAAGAACCAAATCATATATTGTTAGCGACATTATTAGTTGGAAAAGGTTATAGCAGTATAGCATGCTGAGCCAAATATGAAGCAGCTGAATAGTTCTCAGCTAACGAACCATACAGAGCATCAATATAAGAATCCTGTTCCTGTTCCATTATTGTCCAATGTCAAGGAAAACACCAATATAGGAAAGAAGTCATTCTCTAAGCTAGTAGAGTAGCAAGTAAGAAGTTCCATATGATAGACATAAGGAACAGTGGCACACCATACCCATAGGATGATGCCGATGCTTGCAACAATTTGGTATGCAGGTTGCATCATAAGCCAAAAAGGTCTAATATGTAGCAGAGGAGACAAAACTTGCTAATTTAGGTCTTTCCCATAAATCATAATGCTGAGAATTTGCCTTCTCTAATTAGGAAAATTATAGATCTAAGCTTTCACTGAATGACAAAAAAGCTCAGCAGATAGAAGGAGCCGGAAGTGCAAGGTGGTCTGCCTGATTTCTGTCCAAGCCGAGGTACTGAAACTTTGGTATAATCTCCATGTTGCATGTTGATTTTCTTTTCAGAAGTGTGGCATACCTCTGGTGTGTAGCTCCTGTTGTGCAATATTGTCTCACAATTTAGCAATTCATAGAAATCAGCAGATAAAACAATTTAGTTTAGGTCAATCTTGATTACTCTCTTCAAAGAAGAGCAAGTTGATTTATAGACTAATAAAAGTCAGTCACGTAGTGATATAGCAGCAGTATCATTCCCACAAAAATAACCTAGAAACAAACACCACTCATTGTCGGCCTTCCTAAGTTCAGCCACCTACCTGACACAACCCAAAAGAGAGACTCGGGGTAAATTAAGAGGTTACAATGAATCAGAATCCACACCTGTCTGAAAGGCTTCAAAGTCTTGCATCCACTGGTCCAACGAATAAATATGAGAGAAAAGTTACCAAAAATTGAGAAAAATGAAAACAAACCGCAAAATTTTGTAACCATTATTCATAATACAAATGTCCAATGAACCCAAACTTCCAAGGTAAATTAATATGTGTTGTTTTCTGAGGAGGTGCTGCCTTATTTTAAAAGAAAGTAATTTGTATTCCTTGTGTTTAGAAAAGAAAGTTGCACAGTAACCGACATAGCTATCCTCGACACTCAAAAGAAGTTAGCACGATGGAAAGGACGAATTCAGCTGTAACAAAATAGAGTGTGTTCGACTCTCGTGATCCTGGATAAGAAATTCATAGTAAGAAAATATAATGCTTGAGAAGATGCATCTATTATAATAACAATGAACACATACTGTAAAATGGTATTAAATTGGTGACTATTGAAAGATGAATTTCATGAATTTCCAAGTCAATAGTGATCAATAGAATGGTCGTGAGAATATATCATCAAATCATTAAAATAGAAATATGAATGTAACGAACATTAGAATAAAAGTAAATAATGGCGCTGCATTGCTTAGAAAAAACCTGAAAGCGACGCCAACTAACAGTCAGAGTGCACAATAAGAAATATAATTAAACTGCAGTACGATTTGGCAGCTCTCAGCTTATAAAGGAAGAATCCTTTGACGTAATTTGGGAATCCTGGGTGTCGACTTCACTGCCCTTGAGCCAACTTCAAGAGTTGGCTAGATGCATTTTATTTGAAGGCAAAAAGAAAACCCCTTAGAAAACTTAGATGTATCACAAATACTCGAACAACAACTTAAATTAATAACTAATTATACTTCTTATTTGAATCAAATAATGGACTGAAATAAGACATCTGATCGTTGCATGATGATCTGTCCCGTTGGCACCATATACACTTTTTTTGCTTCTCATCATATATCTTTTCTAAGGACAGCCATGAAGGATACCAGTGTCAGATGAAGCAGGTGAGCATTTTAAAATTTTGAAAATAAAATAACCATGTCCTTTTCGGACTGTTGCCTATAAGGGCACAACACTCATAACCTTGTTGATTTATAGTGCTTAAATGAATCTATCTAAACGTCTATCCCATGACCTCTAGCTGATATGCTCCAAACAATGTGGAAGGAAACAACAGAACAAATACCATAGAAGAGGGGAAGAGAGAGAGCTCACCCCAATGGACACCCGATGGCTGCCATGGGTGTGGCGGCGCGACGGGTATTGTTTGCTCGCCCGCGTGGCGGCATGCTTATCGGTGAACAGGTGTACACAGCTAAGCATGTATGATCATGTGCAGCAAACCATACACCACCATCTAAAGTAGCAGCATGAAGAGAAACAGAAAAATTACACATGAGGAGAAGAGAAGCAACAGAGCTCACTCAGGAGCTGAACCTGCAGCTGGATACATGGCAGCTTAGTCAGGGAGAAAGCAGCAAGGTGAAGCAACAGCTTCCAATGATTTCTTGGCCTATCAACCTCCGGGCGTAGCTACCAAATAGCTACTCACAGAACTGCAAATAGACAAAAAAAAATCGAGTTAGGTTTGCTTTTCTCCATGTGTTTACCACTTTGCCTTCAAAAGAGAAAAACACAAACAGCTGTTGCATATGAGAAAGATGCCAAATGATTTTTCCTAACATCTGGAATATGCAACTCTAAATGGCAAAGGGCAGATTGAGAAGAAGAATCATTGAATCTGCTACTGTAAATGCCTAAAAGAAAGGTCAAAAGAGCAGATTTTCCTAACGTTTATTTGCAGCAAGGCCATGCATCTAATAGACTTCGGAAAAGTACAATATGCCGGATAATCAATAGAACTGAATTAGAAAAATAAGCTATCATTGGACTGAAATTGAAGCGATGGAGAGAGGAAACTGATATGAATCAATATGTAGCCTGATGCGCGGCTGAACTCCACATCATCTACCTCGTCGCCACATCCGAAATCCATGTTGACCAAACCAAAATCCCCAAATTTCATAGCAAGACCAGGACCAGAAAAATTAAATTTAAGAAAAAGAAAAATCCGACATCGGAGATCGAGCTCACCTGGCGTCGTGGCCGTACGCATCCTCGTCGACTGCTCCACTCTCATCGACTCTCATCGATGGGTCGTGGTCATTGCGTCCATATGCTCCTCGCTGCACCCATTGTTCGATGAGAGAGAGGTGAGGGCAGAGAGAGAACCGAGAGGAGGGTGCAGTCAGGCAGCATACCTGCTCCTCGACATGGCTGGTGTCGCCTGCAAGCCTCCCGTGCGCCGGCAACCTCCTCCTTGTCCCGTGGGGAGGCCGGGAGGGTGCAGCGAGGCGGCCTCCTCCTTGTCCCGGCGGCGCCCTGGAGGTGTAGTAGCCGCACGTGCCGAAGTAATGGCCGCCGGAGCTGGGAAGGCCGATTCTCGCCGAACCTTACCGGCGGCGAGCGGGATCGGCTGGAGGCGAGCCGCCGCAGGAGAGACAGCGGTAGATTTCCAGCACACGTCACGATTGGGGCAAGGTTTGGTGCGGCGGCGGGGGAATCTGCAAGGGAGACCATGCAAGAGATACACCGGCCGGCGGCGACGGCATGGGAGGACGGGGAGGTGCGGCGTTGTTGGAGCTCGTCGAAGAAGTGGCGCATGGTAAAGGAGATGGGATTCCACGAAACGCTGACACGGGGTCCTTCGAGAGAGGTCAGCAGAGGAAAAAAAATCCGGTCAAAGCGGCGGAACCGTCCGGAAATCACAGCGGCGGAACCGATGGAAGAGCCACGATCGTGTAAAACCGGAAGCACTGGAGATTACAGGTGCAGGTAAGGAAGGAAATAAAGAAAAAGAAGAAGGAAACCGGCTAGAAAAAAGTCACGACCGGAGATCTCCGTTAATCACGCTTTGTACGAAAGAAAAGAAAGGAGAAAAGGAAACAAATATTACGCATCAAGAGAAACTAGTCGGGCATCTACAGGAGAAATTGCCTACGTGGCTAATCGTGATTGAACAAAACCATTGATGAAACAGTGACCAAATCGCTATTGTTTCGGCAAAGAGGTTTAGCTTTTATATATGTAATAATAAAGGCATCAAAGGCAGCCCCAAGAGACACAAGGCGCCCGACGCCTCTTCCTTTCTCTCTCCCGGCGCTGCTGCTACTCTCCTTTGCGACGCACACATGCGACGCAACATCCGCAACGCTATTTGGGAAACGCCGCGACTCGATGCATCCCTCGCTCGGTAATAATTCTATTTCCGTAGATTGTCGTATTTAACTTTGTAATTTTATTTCCTTAGATCTACACTTCCGTTTAGAGTAGTGGTTCTTTCATTAAGTTTCTAATTAGATTCTCTACAACTTTCATGTAGGAAGTATTTCCATCCGACCAACTTGTTGTCACACTTATTCAATAGTATTTGTATTGCACTATTTGTCACCTATGTGATTCAATTCAGCCGTTCTGAATTCTTTTCATGCTTTTCTAAAGCATAAAGATTCTTCAATTATATCTTGGATAGTTCATTACTTTCTAATCATGTGACTTTCCGTCCAAACTCTCACCGCCATATCTTGCAAGCCAAACCTCATGCCATACCTTAGTACCATAGAGCGATTATCGATTGTTGTCTTGTTTGATATGTTGTTGTTGTTGAATGGTGTGTTTATGTTGTGCTATATTCTATGTTATAGTTTGTACGGAGAGGCACGTATTTTGATTAAGAGAAGTGAACGCGCTTCGACTACCAAAAAGGCAAGTGACATTCAAATCCTACTGTTTTAATTATGCATTAGTGTTTTGAAACTAGTATGCATGGTAGGATTTTGTTTTCAAAAGTAAAGTGTTATGCTATGCTTAGCAAACCCTAGTAGTGTGTAGCTACTCCTGAACCTATTAATAGGATACTTTATTTTTGCTCTGCAACATCAAATGCCAAATGCTGTTTCATTGTTTCGATTGTGATGGTTTGAAAAGTGAAAATTAACAACCCCTAATGAATCACCTGGGTGGATTGTTTGAGTGGTGGGCGGCTGCTCAGGGCTCCGATCCATGGGGATGGACCAGTGGACGGGTGGGTGCCTGAGAGTGCGCGGTTGAATAGGGGTTGCCACCCAGGATTAGAGAGATTATTATGTCGTCCTTGTTTTAGATAGCTTCCAGTGCAACCACAATACATTATGGGCTCTGTCTTAGCTAAGTATTTAGTGGGAAACCTCGCCTAGGGTACCGCCAGCGGGTGGAGTTTCAGGGTACGAGGCGGATCCGGTAGGTAGAGGGGCTACTAAAGAAAAGCTTCGTGGTGACCTTGTCCTGGCCTTAATGAAGATGAAGAATTTTGGCAAAAAGGCTTGGTTGCGAATTGTGGGTAAAGAGCGCAACCTCTCGAGAGTCAAAAACCTAAGATCTTAGCCGTGTCCCCGGTTATGGACAATTTGAGCTACTGGGCAGGGAATGTACGGAGGAATCTCATCATTGTTTTTCGAATGTGTTTAAAATTTGATCAACCTTGAAAAACTCATGGGAGATGTAACCATGTGATTATTCTAAAACCCATGGAGGATTTAACCATGGGGTGATTTCATAATGTCATTCAAAGGATTTCAAAATGTTTTGTTTTAAATAAAATGTAGGACAAAATTGGCTTTATGCAAATTTGCCTAAACTCCACTTGCCAAATATCATGTAGATAGTCATGCCCAAAACTGCCACCATATAAGTGTCATTTGCCAGTACATCATTGTACTGACCTCCATTCGTGGGGCTGCATATTCAAACGTGCAGGATTTTATGAGGAGAAGTACGTGGTAGGATCTCGAGTCTACATTCCAACATGACTGCCTGTGGCACATGAAGATGAGGAAGGCTCATTGCTGATTTACTTTCCGCTGTGTTTATTCTGAGCTAGTCCATGTGACTATGCAATTTGTAAGGTTTTATTGTACCCTCTGGATCAACGATGTAGTAATTCGATACTATTGCAATGATTACTATATTTTGTAATGTGTGTGCTATCAGTGATCCCGGGAATAGCACTATACACAGGTATATTGCCTTTATTAAAAGGTAGGGTGCTACAAAATGGTATCAGAGCATAGTGTTGCCTGTAGGATCGAGACCTTAGGTTTGGATTAGAAATAGGAAGACCCTAGGATGAAATTTTTGTCTAATCCTATTTCAATTAAAAAGATGTTTGCTTTGTGAACCTCTTGTATTCTCACCTACTCCATCTTCAAAAATGTTTTCCTTTTTTCTTTAGATGACCACCTTATCAAAACTATCAACAAGGACTGATGATGACCATGTCCCTGAAGCTTGAAGAGTGATGATTCATGTGATATTTTTTGACTCCGCAAGAAGTGTTTCATGGAAGATCAATGAAGATTTGAAGAAAGACTTCGACGCAGACTGCACAACACACGAAGATGTACCGAAAGAGTAGAATAGAAACTCGAAACATCCAAAGTAGAAATAGACCAGACCACCATTAGCTCTCTTTTTATTGAAATAACGCTACCATTAGAAAGTATTGATCTTACCAAATTGAGGTATGACCATACTAGTTTGTTTGTATTTGAACCATATTGCTTGATGCTTGTTAGATGTTGTTTGTAAAATGTTTTGCCTTGATCAGATGTGTTTGGGTAGGAAATCTTCTTTAGAACTTTCTATCTATTCTCATCTATATCCAACCCAGAGAATGTTTTCTCGGCAACTCGCCATGAAGACAACATTAGTGAAACCAACCTAGATGTTTCCTATCAAGAAGGTGAAACGTAGAGCGGGAGACACACAAAACCGTAGCTAGGGATCAATAGAAATGTTTTCAAAATGATTCAATAATGGGGATTGAAACATTGATTCAACTCTCCATGGAATTTTTGTTCATCAAATTTGTGAGGTTGACCAAGAGTTAGAATACGAGATATACCAAACTGAAAACAAGGAAATGATTGGGTGCGACATGGATTGGCCCCCATGATGACTACTCATATTGTTTACTCTTGTATGAAGAATGGTAAATCTAGAGAGACGCACCTACAAGAGAGACGTCGTTGTTAAGCCTGAACCATAGGGTGAATATATATTATGACCTTATAATAGGCAAGTGCTGCCAAGCGTAGGACTACGTCTAGTTTGAAGATCTAGCCACTAGATGAAGAGTGGTGGAAATTTATCGAAGACACCAAGAAGGAAAAGATGAAGGATGACATGAAGTTTACACATCTTAGTCTCCTGTTTCACCTAAAGAGTGACCCCTCATTGTCAATATGAGATCAACCACCATCCTATATGGATTAGAAAACCCAACCATGAGAAAAGGCCTACTAAAATCACTTGGAAGTGATATGTGTTCACTATATGTGAATAAACATTCGCCTATAGGAATTAACGCAGAAGCTACAAGCCATAGATGTTTTCCAAATATGACCTGTTATCAAGTCATATCCTCAGATGTGCCAAGTCATATCCAAGATAAGCTTAGCCGAAACCCAAGACCTAAGACTACCTACAAAAGTTTCTTTTAAGGGTGGTAGAAGCCATACCCTTTGGATTATGGATTTACATCGGATGCTGCACGAGATGGTATTTTGGAGAAGGTATCACAAGGAGTTCCCCATGAGAATACTTAGGATAATATCCATGGGAGGAGTAATATCATAAGTATGGATACAGTGGATGATATGACTGCATATGGTTTAGTGTAAAGTTTTCAAAGCCCAAGGTTAGCTTCTGAAATCTCCTCGGAGATATTCGAAAAAGAAGCAGTAGTGAGTATGAACCTATTAGAAGACCTGAGCTCAAAACCCTTTCTCTATAGCCTTTCTCCAATCTCGAGGACGAGATTTATTTTAAGGGTGGTAGTCTGTCACATCCCGAAATTTTCTAAATTTTGGAATGTGAAATAAAAATAAATTTGATGCTTGATTGTTTGAAATTGATTAAAAATTCACAAAGAATAAAAACTTTTTGGAGTTATATAAAAGTATTTTAAAAAAATGTTGGTTTCCAAATATTTGCGAATAATACTCTAGTTTGTTCGAAGGTTTCGACACTTATAAAATTATTTATTTGAGAAAACGATTTAAACCCTAAAAGGGCACTATAGCCACATAGACATGTATGTCAAATTTTGGTTTTATAAAGTTTATATTTTTTCCAAATTTAGTCTCATATTGAAGAATTTTTCATAACGAATCCAACGGTACCTTATTTGTATTTTTCCAATTTTATTTGAAGCCCCAAAGTATATTTCCAATTTCAGTATATAAAAAAAGAAAAAAAAACAAAAGGAGCGGCCAGGCCGAAACGGCCCAGCTCGCCCCAGCGCAGCTCGGCCCCGGCCCAGCGCCTCCCGCGTCCCGCCCCCAGCACCGCTCGCGCGCGGCGGCCAGCGCTGCGTCGCTCACGCCGCGGCCCAACTGGCCGATTCGGCCCACTCGGGCGCCCCGGCTTTCCCGGGCCCCCAGCCCATGCCCCGCCCCTGCCTCCACGCACGCGCTGCACACCCACGCACGCGGCCGCCTTTTCCTTTTCTTCTTTTAGTCCCACATCGCTCCCTTGAGCAAATTGCTCTAACTTTCAGCCTATACTAGGAAGCCTTCGGCGCGGCGTGGGTGAAATGTCGTTTTAATAATTTATTGTGCCTAAGCAAGTGTTTATAATCTTTGTGTGTACTTAGAAGTGGTATCATACATGGCTTAGTTGCTTTGCAGCAGAAGATTGTATTACGGACTTGTTGTTAGAAATCATTAACTGAAAACTTTATAGCTAGTTACTGTTAGATAGTTGATAGCTAGAAAATATCAATCCTTCGTATGAGTGAAAGGTGAAAAATCGCTTGCCACTCATCTTATGAGCAAGAGCTGGAAAGTTGGAAAGCACTACAGGGCATTTTGATCATTCACAGATGGAGCTACATGAAGTAGACATCTTAAAAAGTTTATAGAGGGTAGAGTCAATACGATCGTACTTAATCCATAATTCTAGATTGGCGTTCTTGCAGACAGTCGACACTTGTTGATATGCTATACTTCTGGTCCTGGCTATTGCTGCAAAATACCCATCTGTTACCAGTTTTCTCGATGTCACTCTTAAGTTGAGATGGCTGCATAGAACTGGCCGTGAGAAAATACAGGTTTTGGTGAACTGGCAGCTAGTCTGTCCAGGGGTTGGCCCTGAATTTTATTTGATAATCCCAGTGTAACAGAGGCAGACTGGGTACTGCAGACACTGCAGCATAGAAGGCTACTTGGAAGAAGGTGCATTCACTACCATTCTTAGTATGCATACACATTGTCCCTTGTTGTTTCCTGTCATAATTTGTGACTCTGAAAGTGTCCGGTTGCATAGTCCTATTGATTGATGTTTCTTACAAATGACAGGCACGCTAACCTCGAGACAAATCTTGTGCTGTGGGAAATTACGAAGATCAACAGAAAGAAGGAACTCTCGAGGATATAATAAATCTGCATCACTAACATGGTCCATTGTCTTTGCATATATCACAGCTGTCAAGCCCTCTTGCAACTCCGGGGACTTCAGAAAGAACCAAATCATATATTGTTAGCGACATTATTAGTTGGAAAAGGTTATAGCAGTATAGCATGCTGAGCCAAATATGAAGCAGCTGAATAGTTCTCAGCTAACGAACCATACAGAGCATCAATATAAGAATCCTGTTCCTGTTCCATTATTGTCCAATGTCAAGGAAAACACCAATATAGGAAAGAAGTCATTCTCTAAGCTAGTAGAGTAGCAAGTAAGAAGTTCCATATGATAGACATAAGGAACAGTGGCACACCATACCCATAGGATGATGCCGATGCTTGCAACAATTTGGTATGCAGGTTGCATCATAAGCCAAAAAGGTCTAATATGTAGCGAGAGGAGACAAAACTTGCTAATTTAGGTCTTTCCCATAAATCATAATGCTGAGAATTTGCCTTCTCTAATTAGGAAAATTATAGATCTAAGCTTTCACTGAATGACAAAAAAGCTCAGCAGATAGAAGGAGCCGGAAGTGCAAGGTGGTCTGCCTGATTTCTGTCCAAGCCGAGTGCTCGAAACTTTGGTATAATCTCCATGTTGCATGTTGATTTTCTTTTCAGAAGTGTGGCATACCTCTGGTGTGTAGCTCCTGTTGTGCAATATTGTCTCACAATTTAGCAATTCATAGAAATCAGCAGATAAAACAATTTAGTTCAGGTCAATCTTGATTACTCTCTTGCATAAGGAACAATGCATATAGGTTATAGATAATAACGGAAGTAAACTGCCAAAGTTACCAACCAAGAACTCAGATTCCAACCTTCCCTAGCGTCCCCGCTGTTAATGTTGGATATACTAATAAGTGGTTCGCATGATCAATCCCTAGGAAAAATAACATTGACAAGTTAGTCTACGATAATACAAAGACCAGACATGCACGCAGCAATAACTATACAAGCTGTGCGACAGGAGCATTCATGGAAAAAATAGCTATAAGCTAAAGACGAGGTATAAGAGCAAGAAGATTGGAAATGCACATAGCATGATTATAAAAGCAGTAAAAGAATAGCAGACTGTCACATCCCGAAATTTTCTAAATTTTGGAATGTGAAATAAAAATAAATTTGATGCTTGATTGTTTGAAATTGATTAAAAATTCACAAAGAATAAAAACTTTTTGGAGTTATATAAAAGTATTTTAAAAAAATGTTGGTTTCCAAATATTTGCGAATAATACTCTAGTTTGTTCGAAGGTTTCGACACTTATAAAATTATTTATTTGAGAAAACGATTTAAACCCTAAAAGGGCACTATAGCCACATAGACATGTGTCAAATTTTGGTTTTATAAAGTTTATATTTTTTCCAAATTTAGTCTTATATTGAAGAATTTTTTATAACGAATCCAACGGTACCTTATTTGTATTTTTCCAATTTTATTTGAAGCCCCAAAGTATATTTCCAATCTCAGTATATAAAAAAAGAAAAAAAACAAAAGGAGCGGCCAGGCCGAAACGGCCCAGCTCGCCCCAGCGCAGCTCGGCCCCGGCCCAGCGCCTCCCGCGTCCCGCCCCCAGCCCAGCACCGCTCGCGCGCGGCGGCCAGCGCTGCGTCGCTCACGCCGCGGCCCAACTGGCCGATTCGGCCCACTCGGGCGCCCCAGCTTTCCCAGGCCCCCAGCCCATGCCCCGCCCCTGCCTCCACGCACGCGCTGCACACCCACGCACGCGGCCGCCTTTTCCTTTTCTTCTTTTAGTCCCACATCGCTCCCTTGAGCAAATTGCTCTAACTTTCAGCCTATATAAAGACATCAAAGGCAGCCCCAAGAGACACAAGGCGCCCGACGCCTCTTCCTTTCTCTCTCCCGGCGCTGCTGCTACTCTCCTTTGCGACGCACACATGCGACGCAACATCCGCAACGCTATTTGGGAAACGCCGCGACTCGACTCGATGCATCCCTCGCTCGGTAATAATTCTATTTACGTAGATTGTTGTATTTAACTTTGTAATTTTATTTCCTTAGATCTACACTTCCGTTTAGAGTAGTGGTTCTTTCATTAAGTTTCTAATTAGATTCTCTACAATTTTCATGTAGGAAGTATTTCCATCCGACCAACTTGTTCGGACAACTTTTCGTACACCATTAGAACTGGAACCACTTAGGATTAGTTTTGTAAAATTTATATCTTGAGTTATACAAGTCGGATTTCGGCAAACTCTATACCGTTGAAATCAGCAAATCACGTAGATCATGTTAGACACTTTGCATGTCAGTTTCGCCCACTTTATTTCCGTGGTACCCCTTTGATTCACAACACTGTCTCCAAAATAAATTCTATCAACTTCTTCCGAGAGATTCTTTTGGCGATACGCTTGTAATGGAATTCTCTACAACTTCCGTGTAGAAAGGTCTTCCATCCGAAGAACTTTTTCTAATAACTTTTCGCGAAAAGTGCAGTCCTATGACTGACTTCAACATAATTCCTTTAGCCAAATTGATCCTTATGCTCATACCCATCTTCCAGGACCAGTTATAATTCTTTATCATGTTCACAGATAATGCATAGCTTACCCCTGGTTGTCTAGTTCATGTTATTCAAATAACAATTGAGTTACTTGAGTAAAGTGCGACATGTCCTAGTTTAGATTTTTACCTTTTCTAGTAGGGTGGAGATACTCTACCTCATATCACATGTGTTGAGCTCTTATTGTCCATTAGGCTCCGCGAACCAAATCCCAATATCATTCATGCCATTCAACCCTTCCACTTGGTTCGAACTATTCAACTTACAAATGAGTAAATGGAGTAATTCTATTGTTTATATCCAAACCTATGTGTAGTTCATACTATTTTGAGTAATTGTTGTCACACTTATTCAATAGTATTTGTATTGCACTATTTGTCACCTATGTGATTCAATTCAGCCGTTCCGAATTCTTTTCATGCTTTTCTAAAGCATAAAGATTCTTCAATTATATCTTGGATAGTTCATTACTTTCTAATCATGTGACTTTCGAGTCCAAACTCTCACCGCCATATCTTGCAAGCCAAACCTCATGCCAAACCTTAGTACCATAGAGCGATTATCGATTGTTGTCTTGTTTGATATGTTGTTGTTGTTGAATGGTGTGTTTATGTTGTGCTATATTCTATGTTATAGTTTGTACGGAGAGGCACGTATTTTGATTAAGAGAAGTGAACGCGCTTCGACTACCAAAAGGCAAGTGACATTCAAATCCTCATTGTTTTAATTATGCATTAGTGTTTTGAAACTAGTATGCATGGTAGGATTTTGTTTTCAAAAGTAAAGTGTTATGCTATGCTTAGCAAACCCTAGTAGTGTGTAGCTACTCCTGAACCTATTAATAGGATACTTTATTTTTGCTCTGCAACATCAAATGCCAAATGTTGTTTCATTGTTTCGATTGTGATGGTTTGAAAAGTGAAAATTAACAACCCCTAATGAATCACCTGGGTGGATTGTTTGAGTGGTGGGCGGTCTGCTCGGGGCTCCGATCCACGGGGATGGACCGGTGGACGGGTGGGTGCACGAGAGTGCGCGGTTGAATAGGGGTTGCCACCCGGGATTAGAGAGATTATTATGTCGTCCTTGTTTTAGATAGCTTCCAGTGCAACCACAATACATTATGGGCTCTGTCTTAGCTAAGTATTTAGTGGGAAACCTCGCCTAGGGTACCGCCAGCGGGTGGAGTTTCAGGGTACGGGCGGATCCGGTAGGTAGAGGGGCTACTAAAGAAAAGCTTCGTGGTGACCTTGTCCTGGCCTTAATGAAGATGAAGAATTTTGGCAAAAAGGCTTGGTTGCGAATTGTGGGTAAAGAGCGCAACCTCTTGAGAGTCAAAAACCTAAGATCTTAGCCGTGTCCCCGGTTATGGACAATTTGAGCTACTGGGCAGGGAATGTACGGAGGAATCTCATCATTGTTTTCTGAATGTGTTTAAAATTTGATCAACCTTGAAAAACTCATGGGAGATGTAACCATGTGATTATTCTAAAACCCATGGAGGATTTAACCATGGGGTGATTTCATAATGTCATTCAAAGGATTTCAAAATGTTTTGTTTTAAATAAAATGTAGGACAAAATTGGCTTTATGCAAATTTGCCTAAACTCCACTTGCCAAATATCATGTAGATAGTCATGCCCAAAACTGCCACCATATAAGTGTCATTTGCCAGTACATCATTGTACCGACCTCCATTCGTGGGGCTGCATATTCAAACGTGCGGGATTTTCCGAGGAGAAGTACGTGGTAGGATCTCGAGTCTACATTCCAACATGATCTGCTTGTGGCACATGAAGATGAGGAAGGCTCATTGCTGATTTACTTTCCACTGTGTTTATTCCGAGCTAGTCCATGTGACTATGCAATTTGTAAGGTTTTATTGTACCCTCGCGGATCAACGATGTAGTAATTTGATACTATTGCAATGATTACTATATTTTGTAATGTGTGTGCTATCAGTGATCCCGGGAATAGCACTATACACAGGTATCTTGCCTTTATTAAAAGGTAGGGTGCTACACAGACACGAGAAAACAGCTAGCGGCTAGCGGTGAGCTAATGACGTGGTATAAGAACAACCAGATTGGAAATGCCCATAGCATGACTATAAAAGGAATAGCATGCAGTACAAAAACAGTTGGCAGCAAATGAATGGGTCCCCTATAAATATGTGGATGCACACAGGTGTCAGTAGAATGAACAGGATGGTAGCGACCGGATAATGCTTTGGTACTGTACAATATTTAAACGAACTTCATGCGAAGTAACACATCAAGAAATTTAATGGCATATGAGATCTGCAAATAACTACACAAAACATGGCTAAAGAAACACCGCGATCTAACGGGCCAGCGTACTAACCAAGCTGCGGCGGGGTGGACGGGGGCGGCAACTTGCATTCCGGCGGCGGCGAACGCGGGAGACGATGAGTCGACCTCTGTTTCAGTAGAAGCGGGCGTTAGTGAAGCAGATCTGGTTGGCTGGCAAGGGATTCGGTGAAGTTGATACAGCCGCTGCGCCGAGGTAGTCGGTGGAATAGATCGGCTTCTGTGGAGGGGGGGGGGGGCGCGGTGAAGTAGACACGGTTCCGTTGGAGAGGATCCGGTGCGTCGACAGGAAAGGCGTTGATTGCTACGCTGTGGATGAGGTCGGCGGTGAAGCAGATCCGTCGGTGGCGAGGTCGGCGGTGAAGCAGATCCGTCGGTGGCGAGGTCGGCGGTGAAGCAGATCCGTCGGTGGCGAGGGCGGCGGGGGAGTGGATCAGGTGGGTGGACAGCCAACACGATCAAGGCTACGTTGTGGAGGAGTATGCCGGCGGCGAAGCAGATCTAGTACTGTAGAGAGTCAGAGCTTTGGCGTGTGAGAGTATTTTTGAGCTAATGGGGCGAATGGTTGGTGGGTGGGTGGGCCTGTGGGGGGGGGGGGGTTCGGGATGTAGGCAAGATATTTCATTGTTACCGAATGAGCCCTCCATGGTCGGTGGGTTGTAGCTTCCGGACCAGGGTTAAAAGGGTAAAACTGGTCACGGGATTTTCGAATGGATGCGGCGGGATGATTTGGCGCGCGGCCGAAGTTTTCAGTTTCAAGCTACGAGCAGAACGACAAAAATAATGTTCTTCCCCATGGAGCTCTCATTTCTTCCTCTTCTCTTTCTCTCTCGATTCTCTCCCACTCCCCTGGCTCCTCTCCCCCTTCTCTCCGGCAGCCTCGCCGGCCGGAGACGAGGCCGACTTCTCTCTGTATATCGTACACCCTCCGAACTAAATTAATTGATTCAACTTTCCTTAGACGTGTATGTATCTCGAGTAAAAACATGTGTGGATACATCCATATTTAGATAAGCAAAGTTGAGTCGGTTAATTTGGATCCGAGGAGTTCATGTTGTTGTAAGCTTAGATCCGGTGTTTCCCATGAGCGGAATGGCGCAATGGAGTCGGGGATCTCGTCATCGGCTTCGGATCCGGCCTACGGTGAATCTGGCGGATCTTGCCGGCCAAACCCCGATCTGGTGCCATCAAGGTGATGGCGCTAACTGTGAGGCTTGCTTTGGTCAGTGCTTCAGATCTGATCAATTGGGAAGTCAAGCTGCTAACGTTCACAAGCTCGGGGCATACGACGGCGTCATCCATCTTGCCCGTGAACATCTTGGCCTTTCAGCGGCCCTTCTTAGAGCCAATGTGCCGTTGCTGAGGCCCTTCTTCTCCTTCGTCCTGGCGACTACCGGCGACATCGTCCCAAGTGGTGCGTCCCCGGCGACGGAGTTGCTGGAAAGGATGCGGAGCGAGAGATCCGATGTGCGGTCCGGAATGACTCGATTGATTTTCTTCTATATGTTTTGGGGTCCTTTTTGTAAAGTTGCGGGTCCTATTAGTTATTGTCTAGTTCTCTTGGACCTCTATGTAATTTTTGGACTAGTTTCCATTTGCACCGATAAACTTGAATTTTGACAAGTTCACGGGAAAAAAATTCCTTTGCACATATGGCCTATCATGTATGAACATTCTTGAGTTTTAAACTATATGTAATGGCCAGCACTTGCGCAAGGGGCTCGTCTAGTGCGCACTAGTTTCCATTAGCACCGATAAATTTGAATCTTGACAAGTTCTTGGAAGAAAAAATTGATTCACATATAGCCTATCATGTATGAACATTATTTGGATTCAAACTATACATAGATGGCCAACACGTGTAAGAGGGGTCCTCTAATGTGCACTAGTTTCCATTAACACTGATAAATTTGAATCTTTACAAGTTCTCGAAAAAAAATTGCTTCACACATATGCCCTATCATGTATGAACATTATTGGGATTCATATTATATATAGATGGCCAACACTTGTGCAAGGGGTCCTCTAATTCTTGGGGATTTCAATCTATCTATCTCTCTCGATCTATCGTTGGTGGCCGAACAACACACATATGCATGCACTTTATGCGCAAAGGCGCGGGTGCCTCTAATAATTCATGTGTGTGCGTATATTTGAACATATTCTTGGGGATTTCAATCTCTATCTCTCGATCTATATATCGTTGGTGGACAAGAAACACACTTATATATATACGCATGCACTTTATGCGCAAAGGCGCGGGTGCCTCTAATAATGTGTGTGTGCACTCGATCGATGATCCCTAAACCTTAAACCCTAAAACCCTAATCCCTAATTATACCCTAAACATACACCCAAAACACCCTAAACACTAAACCCTAGACTCTAAACCCTAAACACTACTCCATATACACTAGACCCTAAACCCTAAACCCCAACCCTTGACCACTGAACCCTAAACCCTAAACCATAAACCCTAAATATATTTCAATCTCTCTCTAGATCTATATATCTTTGGTGGCCAAGAAACTTACTTATATATATATATACGCATGCACTTTATGCGCAAAGGCGTGGGTGCCTCTAATAATTAATGTGTGTGTGCACTCGATCAATGATCCCTAAACCTTAAACCCTAAAACCCTAATCCCTAATTATACCCTAACCACACACCCTAAACACCCTAAACACTAAACCCTAAACCCTAGACCCTAAACCCTAAACCCTAAACACTAAACCCTAAACCCTAACCCTAGACCCAAAACCCTAAACACGTACTAAACCCTAAACCCTAAACCCTAGACCCTAAACCCTAATTAACCCTAACCCTAACCCTAAAACCCTAGCTAGCTAACCCTAAAACCTAAACCCTAATTAAACACTACATATATATATATATATAGGCCAACGACACTTAATTGCGCATCAAGCAGGCGACCAAATAATTAGCGCTAATAAATTAATTAACTTGTTGAATCTTGACAAGTTCTCTCGAATGAAAACACATTTGATTAAGTTGCCTCATAATATATATACAATTAGTGTGCATGCGCGCATGGCATACCTTGCACATATGATCATTCGTGCATATATTTCAATATATATCTGAACATATTCTTGGGGATATATATATATTTCAATCTCTCTCTCGATCTATATATATCGGTGGTGGCCAAGAAACACACTTATTATATATATACGCATGCACTTTATGCGCAAAGGCGCGGGTGCCTCTAATAATGTGTCTGTGCACTAGATCGATTGATGATCCCTAAAACTTAAACCCTAAAACCCTAATCCATGATCCCTAATTATACCTTAAACGTACACCCGAAACACCCTAAACACTAAACCCTAAACCCTAGACCCTAAACCCCAAACCCCAAACCCCAAACCCTAAACCCTAAACCCTAATTAATTAACCTTAACCCTAACCCTACCCCTAAAACCCTAGCTAGCTAATCCTAAATCCTAAACCCTAATTAAACCCTACATATATATATAGGCCAATGACACTAAATTGCGCATCAAGCAGGCGACCAACTAATTAGCGCTGCTAAATTAATTAACTTGAATCTTGACAAGTTCTCTCGAATGAAAACACATTTGATTAAGTTGCCTCATAATATATATACAATTAGTGTGCATGAGCGCATGGCATACCTTGCACATATCATTTGTGCATATATTTCAATATATTTCTGAACATATTCTTGGGGATAAATATATATATTTCAATCTTTCTCTCTCGATCTATATATATATATATACGTTGGTGGCCAAAAAACACACTTATATATACGCATGCACTTTATGCGCAAAGGGCGGGGTGCCTCTAATAATGTGTGTGTGCACTCGATCGATGATCCCTAAACCTTAAACCCTAAAACCCTAATCCCTAATTATACCCTAAACGTACATCCTAAACACTAAACCCTAAACCCTAGACCCTAAACCCTAAACACTACACCCTAAACCCTAAACCCTAAACCCTAACCCTAGACCCTAAACCCTAATTAAACACTAAACCCCAAACCCCAAACCCTAAACCCTAAACCCTAGACCCTAAACCCTGATTAATTAACCTTAACCCTAACCCTAAGACCCTAGCTAGCTAATCCTAAACCCTAAACCCTAATTAAACCCTACATATATATATAGGCCAACGACACTAAATTGCGCATCAAGCAGGCGACCAACTAATTAGCGCTAATAAATTAATTAACTTTGTTGAATCTTGACAAGTTCCCTCGAATGAAAACACATTTGATTAAGTTGCCTCGTAATATATATACAATTAGTGTGCATGCGCGCATGGCATACCTTGCACATATCATTCGTGCATATATTTCAATATATATCTGAACATATTCTTGGGGATAAATATATATATTTCAATCTTTCTCTCTCGATCTATATATATATATATATATATCGTTGGTGGCCAAAAAACACACTTATATATACGCATGCACTTTATGCGCAAAGGGGCGGGTGCCTCTAATAATGTGTGTGTGCACTCGATCGATGATCCCTAAACCTTAAACCCTAAAACCCTAATCCCTAATTATACCCTAAACGTACACCCTAAACACTAAACCCTAAATCCTAGACCCTAAACCCTAAACACTACACCCTAAACCCTAAACCCTAAACCCTAACCCTAGACCCTAAACCCTAATTAAACACTAAACCCCAAACCCCAAACCCTAAACCCTAAACCCTAGACCCTAAACCCTAATTAATTAACCTTAACCCTAACCCTAAAACCCTAGCTAGCTAACCCTAAAACCTAAACCCTAATTAAACACTACATATATATATAGGCCAACGACACTAAATTGCGCATCAAGCAGGCGACCAACTAATTAGCGCTAATAAATTAATTAACTTGTTGAATCTTGACAAGTTCTCTTGAATGATGAAAACACATTTGATTAAGTTGCCTCATAATATATATACAATTAGTGTGCATGCGCGCATGGCATACCTTGCACATATGATCATTCGTGCATATATTTCAATATATATCTGAACATATTCTTGAGGATAAATATATATATTTCAATCTTTCTCTCTCGATCTATATATATATCGTTGGTGGCCAAAAAACACACTTATATATACGCATGCACTTTATGCGCGCGGGTGCCTCTAATAATGTGTGTGTGCACTCGATCGATGATCCCTAAACATTAAACCCTAAAACCCTAATCCCTAATTATACCCTAAACGTACACCCTAAACACTAAACCCTAAACCCTAGACCCTAAACCCTAAACACTACACCCTAAACCCTAAATCCTAAACCCTAACCCTAGACCCTAAACCCTAATTAAACACTAAACCCCAAACCCCAAACACTAAACCCTAAACCCTAGACCCTAAACCCTAATTAATTAACCTTAACCCTAACCCTAAAACCCTAGCTAGCTAATCCTAAACCCTAAACCCTAATTAAACCCTACATATATATATAGGCCAACGACAGTAAATTGCGCATCAAGCACGCGACCAACTAATTAGCGCTAATAAATTAATTAATTTTGTTGAATCTTGACAAGTTCTCTCGAATGAAAACACATTTGATTAAGTTGCCTCGTAATATATATACAATTAGTGTGCATGCGCGCATGGCATACCTTGCACATGTCATTCGTGCATATATTTCAATATATATATGAACATATTCTTGGGGATAAATATATATATTTCAATCTTTCTCTCTCGATCTATATATATATATATCGTTGGTGGCCAAAAAACACACTTATATATACGCATGCACTTTATGCGCAAAGGGGCGGGTGCCTCTAATAATGTGTGTGTGCACTCGATCGATGATCCCTAAACCTTAAGCCCTAAAACCCTAATCCCTAATTATACCCTAAACGTACACCCTAAACACTAAACCCTAAATCCTAGACCCTAAACCCTAAACAGTACACCCTAAACCCTAAACCTAAACCCTAACCCTAGACCCTAAACCCTAATTAAACACTAAACCCCAAACCCCAAACCCCAAACCCTAAACCCTAGACCCTAAACCCTAATTAATTAACCTTAACCCTAACCCTAAAACCCTAGCTAGCTAATCCTAAACCCTAAACCCTAATTAAACCCTACATATATATATAGGCCAATGACACTAAATTGCGCATCAAGCAGGCGACCAACTAATTAGCGCTAATAAATTAATTAACTTTGTTGAATCTTGACAAGTTCTCTCGAATGAAAACACATTTGATTAAGTTGCCTCGTAATATATATACAATTAGTGTGCATGCGCGCATGGCATACCTTGCACATATCATTCGTGCATATATTTCAATATATATCTGAATATATTCTTGGGGATAAATATATATATTTCAATCTTTCTCTCTCGATCTATATATATATCGTTGGTGGCCAAAAAACACACTTATATATACGCATGCACTTTATGCGCAAAGGCGCGGGTGCCTCTCTAATAATGTGTGTGTGCACTCGATCGATGATCCCTAAATCTTAAACCCTAAAACCCTAATCCCTAATCCCTAATTATACCCTAAACATACACCCCTAAACACCCTAAACACTAAACCCTAAAGCCCTAAACCCTAAACCCTAAACACTAAACCCTAAACCCTAAACCCTAACCCTAACCCTAACCCCTAATAGCTAAGCCTAAACCCTAAACCCTACATATATAGGCCAACAACACTTAATTGCGCATCAAGCAGGCGACCAACTAATTAGCGCTGATAAATTAATTAACTTGATTCGTGCATATATTTCAATATATTTTTGAACATATTCTTGGGGATATATATATTTATTTAAATATCTCTGTTATCTTGATCTATATATCGTTGGTGGCCAAGAAACACACTTATATATATACGCATGCACTTTATGCGCAAAGGCGCGGGTGCCTCTAATAATGTGTGTGTGCACTCGATCGTTGATCCCTAAACCTTAAACCCTAAAACCCTAATCCCTAATCCCTAATTATACCCTAAACGTACACCCTAAACACCCTAAACACTAGACCCTAAACGACCCTAGACCATAAACCCTAAATGTACACCCTAAACACTAAACCCTAAACCCTAGACCCTAAACCCTAGACCGTAAACCCTAACCCTAAAACCCTAGCTAGCTAGCTAACCCTAAACCCTAAACCCTAATTAAACCCTACACACATATATATATATATATATATATATATATATATATATATATAGGCCAACGACACTTAATTGCTCATCAAGTAGGCGACCAATTAACTAATTAGCGCTGATAAATTAATTAACTTGATTTTTGACAAGTTCTCGATCTCCAATGAAAACACATTTGATTAAGTTGTCTCATAATATATATAATTAGTGTGCATGTGCGCATGGCATACCTTGCATATCATTCGTGCATATATTTCAATACTTGTTTGAAGATATTCTTGGGGATATATATATTTCAATCTCTCTCTCTCGATCTATATATCGTTGGTGGCCAAGAAACACACTTATATATATACACATGTACTTTAATTTATTTGCCTCACAATATATATAATAAATATGCATGCATGGCCTAACCATGTATGCTTATATATGTGTTTAATTTGGAGATTTCAATCGCTCTCTCGCCGCTCTCTCGTTGGTGGCCAACAACACACACATGCACTTTGTGCGCAAAGGCATGTGCCTCTAATAATGTGTGCGCGGTCGATCGGTCTAGTTTTGATTAATCATAGCACACAAATATAGAAGTTGTATTTGAATCCACACAATCCTAATCTAAAACACATAGCCCCTAACATGGCCTAATTAGTCGACCCCTTCTCTCTAGCTAATTAGTGGAAATTGCACAAAATCAAAAGGGGTCCCTCACTAATTATACATATATATCTAGATTATGATAAACTTTTGCCCCATATTTGGTGGATTGGTGCATCTTGGCATGTAAAACAATTAATGTTTGCAAATGGAGTTGTCAAAATTTATGTACAAATGATTTCTTTCCATCCAAAGTGCATAAAATGGGAGTTTTAATGAAGAAGGTACAAATAAAACAGCTCAACATGCCTCCACACCCCGATTTTCACAGGAAGTGGAGCATATTTAAAGGATAATTCCAGAGTTTTACTATTTTTCAAGCAACTTTGCTAATTTCCACCCACTCACATGACTTTATGTCGATTTAACGAAAATAGGGCGAATTTAAACTACATGGGCGGGATAGTTTGAATTGTGCGCGCGGCGGGAACCGCCTATTCCTCAATCTTGTGCACGGCAAATTACACACGCAACTCCATTATTAAACACCACCTACCGGGCGGCCCGGCCGCGTGACCCCCACCCACCGCTACACAACTTATCCCCGTACGTGCGAAGAGCTTCCCCTCCCGTCCCGTCCGGTGCGAAGAAGAAGCTTCCCCTCCCCGTCGTTCTTCTCGAGACGCACCGGCGGTCAAGTTGATCCACGGTAGGGTTGCTATCTCTAGCTCAATCATGCATCGGGCAAGACGGCCCTAACGATTTATATTTTCTTGATGCTTGCTAAAAAAAATCGTCAGTATGCTCGAACTAATTGGCACTTTATAGTTTTCCGCTCGATTTGTCCTCAATCAATTTGTTCATTTGCGTGGGCATATAGAGTCAGTTCTGCACTCGATCCGTTAATTTGCTGAAATGCCATGGCAGAGATTTGTACACGATCTTTTTGCTAAAATGTCGATGGGCATTTTTTGTTTTGTACTCGACATGATTGCTGAAATGCATAATCATGTACTAGTATAGTTTTGTACTCGATGGATATACATTTCCTACTTCGCCTTAAATTAATCACCAACCATTGTATCTCATAATTAAACGGATGATGACGAACTTGGATACTTGCATGGACACTTATGTTCCCCTTCATATATAAATGGTGTTCAACCCTTTATGGGGTTTATTAGAGCTCATGAAGGTCACGACCTGGACGTGTATTGCCCGTCTTTGCACATGTATGAATGGTGAGAAGAGGCCTCACCATGTAGTGGAAGATCATTTACACATTTTTGGGATGGACCGCACATATGTTAGGTGGGTTTATCATGGTGAACCACTGTTGACGTCAGAAACCCCCTGGCGGGCAGAGACGGGCAACACAGTAGAGCCGGGAACAACTAGGGCTGCGGCTGGCCCCAGTCCCTCAGAGCGATGGCCCGCAAAGCCTCCTGGTCGCACGTCCGATGCTATCGCAAGGGCGTGCCACTGACCTATGCACTGGTCGGGAAGGTGTGGATGATGCCTCGCTTAGTTTCTGCATGGCATACACGTAAACATTAAATACGAGCCTCGATCGGCTCTCGGGTTATCTCGTGAATCGGCTCAAAGAGCCGATCCACCCATGATTCGAACGAGGTGTCCGAATATATGGTGGTCCTGCTTGATCAAGATAAAGCTAATGAGATCTACGACGATTTAGGGTTTTCACCGCATAATCGGATCATCCTACTCACGATTGGGCCTCGCGCTCGCGCACGGTGACCGTAAGCCGATCCTAGACAGGGCCTAAAAACCAACACGAGGTTGATCCCGGAACATCCTTTCTAGGGCTAGCAAACGTCACCCTACACGCCTTTGGATCCTCCAACCCTTTGTAAGGCCTAACTAATGCGGATGTTAAACTAATCCTTGATGAAACAAGGAGCAATCGTAACGGATCAGATCTACTAAACTATGATCAAGCGGGGTGCCGCCCTACACCTAAGATAGGTGTAAGGGCGGCTAGATGTGCAAGGGTTGCATAACGAAAGCATGTAATTCGAAGAACAATGCTAACCCTAACACATCTAAGATAACTACGTTGCTCGCCATCAAAAAGGCTTCGGCACGAGCAACGCATGAACAACGTAGGCAGGCTTGTGCTGCCTAGATCGCAAGATGCGATCTAGGCGGCATGGTGCTTACCGGAGAAACCCTCGAGACGAAGGGGTTGGCGATGCGCCGAGATTTGTTTGTGTTGAACGTTGGTTGTTGTTTATTCCATAAACCCTAGATACATATTTATAGTCCAAGGGACTTTCTAACGTGGGAGATCCCCACCGTATACGAGACAAACTCTAACTTTTAATCTAGATACAATCTACTGTAACTAAAGATACACGGGCAATCTAGCCCAAATTCTCCGTGCAAGGCCGCTTCAGAGATCTTCCACGTGTAATCTTCCAAGCCCATCACGATCGCGGCCCACCTCTCGATTTAGCCAAAATCCGGTGATAACACATGCCCCCCTGGTTTTGGAAATGACATTTCCAAAATCATTATGCTCTTCTTTCGTCGGGTCATGTCGTGGCGGAAGCGAGCTGCGCGCGGAATCTTCCATCATTACACCTCGCCTCCTGGGCTTCTCTGTATGAATTGACAATTTCGGCATCACGTCCTCGAGAACCGTCATGGCATTAAATCTCCACTACACTCTCTTTATTTATCTGTGCCAAACGGTTCACCACTCCATCCCCTTGCTCTGCTGTAACACC
>NC_061511.1:5987824-6054088 GCF_022539505.1 Lolium rigidum | reverse complement strand
GATAGATCTTCCAGTTGATGAGTTTGGTGTCGATGAATTCTTTCAATGTTGCTGATTTGACACCATATGACGGAGAAGACCTTGGAGCGTCGAGGTCGACGCCTTTTGAAGGGGGAGATGATGAGGACATCCCTACTACACCACTACCTCCGTCATTGATAAATGAAGATGAACCTCGTTGTGAAGCTCAAGTCCAATGAAGTTCGGATTGGACCAATTACAAGGGCTCGTGCGAAGTTACTTAAACAACAGGTGAACTTGTTTCTAAACGGTACTTTGATTGATGAGAACTTTATACTGCCTAAGTCCTGTTACTTGTGTATCATCAGGTATCAAGAGGAGACGAGCATCGCACATGGAGTAGAGGAGCAGCTGGACATGAAGACGGACGTCAAGATGGACGTGAAGCTGGACATGGAGCTGGACATGAAGATATCTCATGGTCGCGCGAGGGAGGAGCGGGAGGCATGCGCGAGAGGAGAAGACGACGTCCGAGGCCGGTCCAAGCCACCGGTTAGACCGGCCTCCGGACCGGCCAGCCCGGTCCCCGGCCCCGTTGACCGGCCGCCAACCGGATGGGATTCATCGTACCGGGCAAAAACCGGAAAGTTGTGAAGTTTCCGGTTGCCGAGCCGGTTGACCGGACGCCGGACCGGCCGACCCGGTCCCCGGCCCGAGTAGACCGGATTCCGGACCGGATTCGTCCGAGTCTCGTCTCGACCAGATCTATTCCGGGGTCGGTTATTCTTGTATCTTTTCGACCGTAAGTCGTCCCGGACGCCTATATAAGTGCCCAGGACGCCCCCTAGCTGCTTTAGACCACATTTAAGATAAACCCTAGTTCTTAGTTGTTTGCTCTAGCAAAACTATTGAATCCCTACACCATATTGCTTGATATTGTGTAGATCCTGAAAAAGTCTTGTGTGATCTGCTGTTCCATTGTGAATTAGACGGTTGCAACTTACCGCTTCGTGGTCGGCGGCTACGTGCGCAAGTGTGTGGAGTTGCGAATATCTTGCAGGGTTGAGAGCTGTTGCATTGGCGACAGATGACGTGGGCACTACCCTTCGAGTAACCCACATTACCCTATCCTGTATTGACTAATTGGAGGCCCATGAAGACACCTGAAGGCAAGATGGGCCACCAAGACGGCGCACCAGAAGGTTCCTTGACGGGCAAGACAAGGAAACGATCGAACAAGGAAAGATTAGATCTAATCTACTGTAAACCTAGTCGTACTCGGTTAGGACCCTTGAGACCTGGCCTCCTATATAAAGACCAGGAGAGGGCCTGCCGAGGGACACAATCAATCTTAGCCATCTTAGCCAGAGAAAGCTTAGAGCTAGGGCATCTTAGCAACAGCCATCTCGACGAGATCTCAGCCGAACTATTCGGCACCCCATTGTAACCCATTATCATCATAATCAAGAACAGACAGGCAGGACGTAAGGGTTTTACCTCATCGAGGGCCCCGAACCTCGGGTAAATCGCTCTCCCCGCTTGTCCGTGAACCGATGTCTCGTGTCGGCCTACGGGATTCCGTCAACCCTAAGCCCCTATCGGAGGGCATTGGCGAGGAGCACCCTCGACAATTGGCGCCGTCCGTGGGAACCCTGTCGGCACAAGGCGCAGCATCGGCAGATCCGATCATGACACCGGCGGTTTCGCCGGCAGCTTCATCAGCAGCTTCATCGGCACCATCGTCACCGACCCTGGGAAGCCCGATCCGATTCGGCTCCTACGAGTTTACTCCACACAGCGATTCCTCCCGCTCGAACTTTTCAGATCTACAAGGAAACATGGAGATGACCTTCGGCAGCGTTCACTACAACGTCAACGCAGAGGAATCCTTCGACCGCTCGGAATCCCCCACTTCCGGGTCGGCGGGATCAAGCGCGTCGTCATCACTCGACCTCGTCGGCTGGACCGACGGGATCGACGTGCTCTCCTCGTGCCCTCAACTCCCCGCTCGGCGTCCTCCATGTCGGTAGGATCGGATGATTCCGCATCCTCGAAACTAACTTCATACTACTGCCTGAACTGTGACACCAGGCACGGGCTGGGATCAAGCGACACGCCGTTCATCTGCAACGCCCAGTATTCATCGGGAGAGGACAGTATCGACAGCATCATCCAGGGAACCACCCGAAGGGCGGCACACCATCAGGTTTATGTCGCCAATAACACGGGAAACGCAAGGCGCGGAGGAAACGAGGACCATACCCCCCGTTCCAGTAGAAGGGCAAGTTTTGAAAACAGCGCCAGCAAACCGCGACAGCGATTATACTATCGCGGATGAGGAGTGGGCAGCGGCAAGGGAAGCAGTACTCAACAACACGCCGCTCCCCGCAGGAACTTCAGTTGGAACCCTCAATGCTTATCGCTCCATACTAGAGAAAAACCGAGAGCACCTGTCGAAAGAGCAAGCTACCCTCGAGAGACGCCTATCAGCGGCGGATCGATCCAGCGAACGGCGAAGGGGCTCGCAAGGGAGTGCCTCCCGAAACACTCACGGAACAGGCAAGAACCGGTCTAGACTATCCAGGCTTTCAGAAGATGACGCCAGAGAAATAACGTCGAATCTGACCAAATCCTTTATGACTATGGATACCGCCGGCATGCCACGGCCGAAGACCGTCGCAGGAGCAACGGCCAACCTCGCCGCGTACCTCATCAACCAGCGCCCCGAAGGATCCATGGCTCAAGCTCATCGAGGTGCCCTGGAGAGTCTCGCAATATTGGGGAACAACCTAGCCCCGCCAAAAGAAAGGACCACCATCCAAGGCAGTGGGTCGAAACATCGTGCGAGAGATGCTCGAGACGAAATCACCCAGAGCAGGATCGACAAAGCAAGGCGGCGACGCGCCACTAGGAAGGACGACGACAACGATTCTTCGGATGAGGACCAGGAGTACGACGGCGAGCTCAGGGGAGCTGACTGTCTAAGTTACAAGATCCGCGAAACGATGCCACCCAAAAAGTTCAAGCCTACCCCTACCGATGCCGCCAAGTACGATGGGCAGCAAGAACCAAGATCTTGGATAGACGACTACCTGCAGACCGTGATCCCGCACAAAGGAAACCGGATAGCAGCAATGCAATGCTTGCAGCTTTACTTGAAAGATTCAGCACGGGCTCGGCTAAGGGGGCTGCCGAAAGGCTCCATTAAATCATGGGACGACCTAGTAGATGCCTTCGTTGCCAACTTCCAAGCAACATACAAGAGGCCCGTCGGGATCGAAGAGCTGCGGAATTGCCGCCAGAAGCAGAGGGAATCGATGCGTTCGTACATCGGGAGATTCACAAAACTCCTAAACGCCGCCGAAGATGTATCTGTCGACAGAGCAATTGACGCTTTCAGCGACGGCGTTCAGCGGGAAAGCTACATAGAGGAGCTTGGGCGCAAAAAGCCTAAAACCATAACCAAGTTAATGGAAATCGCCAACAGTTGGGCCGATGGCGAAGACAACGTTCGAAAGCCACGACAGCGCAGCGACGACGAAGAGGATGACCAGCCGAAACATGATTCGGGTGGTCGAAGGGATCGCAACAAGAGAAGGAAGAACCGCGGTTACGATGACAATAACTTGGTGGCCGCAAGCTACTCCGATCGGCAGGGCGACCGGTATGATGACAGGCGAGACGATCGACAGGATGGTAATCGGAGCAACTCTGGTAACCGTGGCAACTATAAACCACGACAGCAGAGAACACCCGAACTACCCTACGCTGAGCAGATCAACGCCCCATGCTACCTGCATTCATATACCGACTCCAAGGACGGTAAAATAAAGTCTAGCCACCTGCTCAGGGACTGTCGGCAGTTCATCGATATGCATAAACTCATCCAGGCGAGCGTGCCAGCAGCAACTACCACCACCACCACCACCTCCACCGCAACATCAGGTCCAGCAAGCTCAACCTCATCAACCCAACGAGGCATTTCCACCACCACGTGGGCAGATGAGCATGATCCATAGGACAGGTGTCTCGAAAAGAGAGATGAAGAAACTCACCCGAGAGATCAACTTGGCAGAAAGCATCATGGCAAACATCCCCGAGTACGTCGAATGGTCCTCTCAGAACATTACGTTCAGTCGAGCAGATCACCCGATGACCATACCAAAGCCGGGGCACGCCGCCCGGTCGTCGAAGCACAAATTGGGGGGTTCAAGATGAGCAAAGTTTTCATGGATGGTGGAAGCGGTCTAAACCTGATTTTTGTCGACACAATTAGAAGTATGGGGATCACCATGAACATGTTGGAAGAAACAGACACCTGCTTCCATGGGATCCTTCCAACCGCACCGGGCTACTCTCTTGGCAAAGTCTACCCGAATGTCATCTTCGGCAGGGCCGACAACTTCAGGAAGGAGAAGATCGAGTTTGAGGTGGTGAACTGGGAGTCACGGTATCACGCTATACTCGGAAGACCAGCGTATGCCAAGTTCATGGCTGTGCCGCATTATGCATACCTCAGGCTGAAAATGCCTGGGAATAACGGGACAAACATCACAGTCTATGGAAGTTTCTCACGCTCGGACAATTGTGATCGCGACTTTCAGAGGATTGCTGCAAAGTTCGGGTCACAGCGAGAAATCATCGACCCTCCGCCCAAGCTGTCTATACGAGAAATTAAGGAAGAAAAAGGTGGCAGGGACGCCAAGAAGAATTCAGCCGCTCTCACCCTTAAAGCTTCGACAGCAGAAGCTTCGGCAGCAGAAGCTTCGGCAGCAGGAGCCTCGGCAGCAAAGGGATCGGCAGCTGATGGCACAGAAGGCTTAGGAGATGGCAAGACAATGGCAATTACCGCCCAAACCCCTGACGAAACCAGCAACGCTGCAGCAATCACTGACAGCAACCAGAGAAGGCTCTGGAGAAGAACCCCTTCCGTACCTAAGCAATCTATTAGTCTTTACTGTTTTTTCCCCTTTACTTTAAAACAGGGCATCCTCTTTTTCCGCCCTCTAGCATCGTGCTTACCTTATTAATAGGGATTTCTATTTTCGTGCCCTCAGGTCCTTAGTTGTACTCAGTTTTCCCCAGCTCCTTAGTTTTTCCTCAGTTTTCCCCAAGCCCTTGTTTGAAACCCGCAGAAGCAGCTCAGACGGCAGGATTCCCGTTTAGTTGACGTTACGTCACGTGTGGGGCCGCGTCTTGTGGGGCCGAGTCGTGTGGGCCCGCGTCGCGTGGGGCTGGTAGAAAGGGACCGCGTGGGACGGGACGAGAAGCGTTTGGTTGCACGTGAGCGGGAGCTGGGTTCTGTCTCTCTCGGCCCCAAATTGGCATTATTAAGTGCACCTTTTTCCCCTCTTTCTCTCTGTCCTTTTCACCAAATTAGTATAAAATCTAGAGAAGCTTGCATTTCTGACTTTCTTCAATTATTTGTGCCTTTTGGCCCTCGTTGTTTGCCCAATATGGCAGCAAATCTAGTACTCCCTCCGGTCCATATGTATGTAGTTAAATCTAGAAGCAAATCTCCAGGATAATGTACGATAAATTCACAGTCATAGTAAATCAAAGAAAACTAAGTACGGCCAACAAAATATAGTAGACTAGGGATAGATAATCCCTAGATAATATGGATAGATAATAGGCTGCATACACAGCTGACCAACATAATGTCGAGGTTCTTCACGACACCATCATACTAACATAACAACAAGGGATCCCTAGCTAACAACAAAGGGATCCCAACAACAAACTAGGAGGCAGCAGCAGCGGCACTACGTCCAGGACTCCGCCTACCCCATCCGGCTCTCCCTCCACTTGTTGCTCTTGCTCCCCTTGGGAGCCTTGGGCTTGAGCGGAGGCATGCGCCCGGCGGAGATCTCCACCCGGCTGCAAGCTGCGGAGGTGCATGCCGAGCGCCACGTGCTTAGCGCGGAAGGAGTGGACGTTCACCGTCGTGCCGACCTTGGGGAAGGTGTTGCTGATGTTCTCAGCATGCGTGACGAGGCGAGTTGAAGTTCGTGGCGCCGAGTCTCTACGGTGCGAAGGGGCACTTGTACACCTCCTTGGCGAAGTAGGAGATGTGCTGGCCGACCTGCAGCCTCCGCGGCACCTGGCGAGTCTTGACGTCCTCCTCCTCTTCGTCGCTGCCGACGTCGCTGCCCGGACATCCGATCCATATCAAACGAAACTAGTGAATGAGTTGCAACGATGACTAACGTACATGATAACAAAGTTAAGAAAAACAGAGTCAGCCTCGGTTAGAGTGGACATGATTATATATCTACGGGGAAGGTGTAAGCGAACTAAAGCTCATGCACAACAGATTTGTACACAGCAATGGTTCGCTGAACCCTCCTGTAAAAATTTGTGCCCAACCATTCATCATAGGCAAAGAAACGATTCTAGATCTGAACTAGATCCGAACTTGAACACATTCGAGATTATTTGCAAAATTAAACGGTTGATATCTTTTGATTAGTGCATAAAATAACCGATTGAGATCCCATGATTACTTGCATAAATTAACTGATTGAGATCCAATATTACTTGCATAAATTAACCGAACAGCCGAACCCCAAATCTTAAACGAAATCAAGAAGTGATCAAAACAAAATGGAATAAAATCGGCGCAAATATTAGCCCAATACTCATCCATCTACAGATCCATCTACACCAGCAAAAATAGGGTTCAAAAAGGAATGGGGAACAAAAAAGGAAGCAAACCGTAGTTACCTCGTTCCATGGGTCCTCCGAGGAGGTGTCGTAGGGGTTCGGGGGCGGGACGTACGGCACGGGGTCGTAGGGGTCCCATCCCGCCGGGATCCGGCCGCCACCGGCGGCGGCAGCCTCCGATGCACCGGCGACGGCGGCGGCGGCGGCGTCCGTCGAGGGGACGGGGCCGAAGATGGAGGCGTCGCGCTTCGAGCCAACCTCGACGATGGGATTGGCATTCTCCTTGTCCATCTCTCCGGCGGAGGAAGAGGAAGAGGGAGAGGGAGAGGGTTTTTGCTTTGGAGAAGATGATGGGACGTGAGAGAGTTGGCGATGCGTGAGCGAGTGAGAGTGACAGAGACGGTGCGAGGAGGCGTCTATAAAGGCGAGGGGTGGTTAATGCGACCCGCGTCCTACGCGTGCACGGGTGCACGTACGCACGTCTTGGACTTACGCAACGCGACACGCGTCCACGATTGCACGTCTCGACTTCTCCACCGCGACCCGCGTCTACGCGTCAACAATTGCACGTGTCCTCGAGTCTAACCATGGAAATTTAGATATACTCAGGTATACCCTCGAGTCTTATACTAGCATTTTTTGTGTGCTCAATTTTCCCCTCGAGTGCTAATACTGGCTAGTGCAATATACTCAGTTTTACCCTCAAGTGGCTGGTCAACGAGAGAGTCAACAAATGGGATTAACTAGTTAAATGAGTCATTTAATGTGCAAAAAAATCCTAAAAAGAGTGGCACTTACTCATGGAGTCTTTACCACAAATTGCCACTTCTCAAATCATAGATAAATCATAGATAAATCAAGTTTTACCACAAATTGCCACTTCTCAAATCACCTAGTAGCTATGAAGGTGCATGGTTTTCCACAATAAGCCCTTCCCAAAACAGCTTCCCCCAAATCATACTTTGTCTAAATGAGGCCACAATTCTCACATCTGATGTATATTGGTATTGCAAATAGTTTGAGGTAGGCCAAGATGGGTTTCATTGTACAAAACACGCATTTTCCATTTTTTAAATCTCATATTTGAATCCCTTAGTCTATTTACTACTCAGGTGCCCTTGGTTTCTTGATAGTACTCGGTTTTGCCCTCTCTCTTCACAAATTCTCGCGGACGTGCATCATCGCTCCGATTGGTCTAGCCCATGTCACGCGGATCGTGCCCACCGACCGTTGATCGTATGATATAGGGAACGGGCGGGATAACCCCTCTCTCTCTCGTTGGCGGTTAATTAGCTTCCACCCTCTAAGTATCTTTGAAGGGCGGTTTTACGTATTATTTTTCACGCGCTAAAAATTATAAACTGTTTTAGGCGTTATTTTTCACGCAAAAAATGATAAACCATCACCGATTTGTTGTTACCATTACTTTTCACGCAAAAAAATGATAAACCATCACCGATTTGTTGTTGCCATTACTTTTCACGCAAAAAAATGATAAACCATCAACAATTTGTTGTAGCCATTACTTTTCACGCAAAAAAATGATAAACCATCAACAATTTGTTGTAGCCATTACTTTTCACGCAAAAAAAAATGATAAACCATCACCGATTTGTTGTTGCCATTACTTTTCACGCAAAAAATGATAAACCATCAACAATTTGTTGTAGCCATTACTTTTCACGCAAAAAATGATAAACCATCAACAATTTGTTGTTGCCATTACTTTTCACGCAAAAAATATGATAAACCATCACCGATTTGTTGTTGCCATTACTTTTCACGCAAAAAATGATAAACCATCAACAATTTGTTGTAGCCATTACTTTTCACGCAAAAAATGATAAACCATCAACAATTTGTTGTAGCCATTACTTTTCACGCAAAAAATGATAAACCATCAACAATTTGTTGTTGCCATTACTTTTCACGCAAAAAATATGATAAACCATCACCGATTTGTTGTTGCCATTACTTTTCACGCAAAAAAATGATAAACCATCAACAATTTGTTGTAGCCATTACTTTTCACGCAGAAAAAACCTAATTTGTTACAAAAGCTGGTTTCGGTGAGACCTAACCAAGTTTGGCATACATGATGGCATACCTATAACAACAAGGAATATCTAAAAGGGAAAGTTTCAGAAAATTTAGGGTGAAAATGATGCCATACATGATGCTTGTTTTTCGAGGTTTTGACACTGAAAATCAATTAGGTATTGTAAAGGGAAATAAAAAGTTCGAAAAATGTAAAAACGAAACAATCTATCTATCTATGTATAGAAGATCAATCTGTATGAAATTTGAGGTTATTTAGAGAAGGTAGAAAAAATCACCTTGTTAGAAAAGCTGGTTTCGGCGAGACGAAACGGCATGCGCTTAAGCAAAGTGATTTTTCGAACATCTCCAAATGACCCCAAATTTTCCATACATGATGCCATACGTGTAACAACAAGGAACCCTATCTAAAAAGTGTCAAAAAAGTTTGCCCAACCGTATAGCTCTATCAAAAAGAACCTCACCATGGCGCTAGTATAATTTTGGGATAGTTACAAACTTTCGTTACCTAACCTTCAACATGAAACTTGTTTCAAATTCATTTTGGCCTACAAGAAACAAATCCCAACTTGATTCGAGCACCACAGCCTCCAAACGATGCCGATGCCGATATCGGCATGGTCGAAACGGCTATGCTCGCCGCCACTGCTAGGTCAACGTCGGGATGCACCCTCAATCCCGTCCCCTCATTCGATCAACGACACACCGAGAGATACCGCCGAGGCCAATGCCGAACGTACATGCGATGCCAATGCCGATCATGCATGCACGCCGCTGTGGGCACGGCCACGCCGACCCGCTATGCTGGACGCCACGGACCGCCGCGAGGTCTTTCCCTTCGCCACCACACTCTCCTAGCACCCACCTATACACGCCAGAAAGGAGAGACACTAGTTTTCTCTACATTGCTCGCGTTCGTGTCCGACACGGTCGGTCAAAGTTTTGAGGTGGTCGTCGATGTCGTCGACCATTTCTTCTCTTCTTTGCATGGTTAAACGCGTCTAGTTCATATCTATCTAATGCGTACGGTCTCGCCTCATGCGGTTCTTTGTGGACGTCGATCTCATCTCGGCACCCCGCATGCCACCTCCTCCGTGCCATCGGCTGTAGAGCTCCGTTTAAAAATCTAATCCTACCCGTGTATTGCCCCTTGTATCGGCGTCATGGCCCCACTTGTCATTTGATATACCGAAGCCCCACTCGTTCGCGTTTTGGTCGGGGATACAGCGATGCTTACGGTCAAACAAAGATGGATGGTCCGACGTGTCTTTGCAGGCTCTACGTGGCCCCACTAGTCGGAAGATAACGGTCAACCGTCGGGCAACCGGCCGTTACATCACGTGTGATGGTTTCAGACAAACGCTTGGGTAAAACTGAGGAAAAACTAAGGAGCTGGGGAAAACTGAGCACAACTAAGGACCCGAGGGCACGAAAATAGAAATCCCTTATTAATAAGAACTTAAGCTTTATTCCCTTGTTAAGCATTGCAGTAACGACAACCTTCTAAGCCCCATCACTATGTAAACATAGTACAAGGCAGAAGATCGCGCTCCAAAAGAAAGCCTCTACGAGTGCTAAAGGACGTTCACCTTTTTCTCCGCTATAGATGCCTCTAAAGAGTGCCGCAAATAGCAAAACTTTATAAACAACAACTCACGTTCGATATTTTACTTATGGAAATATCAAAGGAACAACGGGCTCATCGATAGAATCATTACACCCGAAAAATTCGGGAATGATCGTCGAAATTCACAAACGGTTGAAAGCAAAGTTGCGCATACAACGAGTTTAGCAAAACCCGCAACACGAGCTGATCACTCATAATGATTTGCTAACCAACTAGTACTTATACATCCAACGGGCAATTAAGCTTCGCCCCTTTAAATATTTGCCAACGGCATGGTAAAAGTACACAGTCATGTACCAACCAAATAAGAAAGTTTTTGGCCCAAAAATCCGAGCACTCGGATGAACTAGCCAATACAATTTACAAAGGTAACTTTACACCGTTATATCACCCTTGCGGAGTTTCCTTTTCTTCGGGTACGGTCGACATCTCCTCAAGCCTGTCGACAATTACACGAGCGAGGAGCTAAAACCTTCGGGTACAGCTCCTCGAAGTCACCGATTGCGTTGGCAATAGATAGCAAGCAAGGCTGAAGGATAACAAGCAAGCACAAGGGCAAGCGTGCACTTGGCCCCTGCAAAGACTTGAGATCTTACCAGCTCCCGAACCTTCTTGGCACTTCCAAACTCAGACATCAAAGTCAAAAGGGTAGGGGGAACTGCATTCAGAGGAAACATTGTTTTCCAAACTACCCTCATGGCCTTGTAGCACTTGTCGAAGAAGCTGGTGGACCTGCTGCACTCGATCCTGAAATTTGACGACAGCTGAGGCCTTCGAGTGCTCCCGCCAGAAAGTTTCTTCAGACGAGGAAAGCTGAGTCAAAGCATGCACCCGCTCGTGTATCCGCCTGTTCTCTTCCGCAGGGTTCAACGCTATGACTGCCAAAAGAATTAATAAAAGACTCAGGCAAGAAGTTGCTACCAAACAGCCAAAGGGATCAAGAAACTTACAGTTTAAACTCTCGGTAGCCTTGTGCAGCTCGCCAAGAATGTACCGCTCTACGACGGCTGCAATCTCGCTCTTTTTATTAATGATGGCAGCCAAGGCATAAGTGCTGCGTAAATCCTTCTCCATCTGCGTCATCCGGTCTCTCATGCGCTGGATTCGATCGCTTTCAGGAAGCGCACCCGACGAATCGTCTACAAACGAGGGTACTGGGAAGACCTGCAGGAAGTACTGGTTATAAAGAAGTGATGGATATGGTACAGCCGAACGTCCAAAATAACTCCCATCGGGAGAAGCGCAAGAAAGCGATATCATAGCAAAAGTGTGCTAACAACAATGCTAGCACGGAGTTTATTACAAAGCATGAGTTTATGCGGCAGAGCAATGTTTTGCATCAGCTCAAGGCACAAGTTTGTTACAAGAATCAAGGAAGCTGAGTCTGGGTCGATGAACTAGGACCGGTCGACGATTTTCTTGATGCAACCAGTTCAAGGAGCCGACGGGCACAAGTAAGAGCGAGACGCCTTAAAGGTGCTCAAATCAACAGGCTGCCCGTCTTGCCCTTTTGGAAGCCCCTTAGTCATTTCCTCGATGTCACCCTTAAAGCCGTAACCCATCATAAGCTGGAAGGCAAGGAGAGCACCAAAAGTACGCGATGTACGCTTGAATACCTCGATGACCTCTTTGGTGTCAACCGCGAAGGTATCGATTAGCTGTCCCAGGGTCTTCTCCTGCTTAATCTTGGGGAAGATCATCGAGTGCATCCGCGCCAGAGCACCCTTCCCCTTCACAAGAAGCTCTTGTGTAAGCTGGTGAGAAGCGAGAATCGTTGATACAGCGTTCGCTGGGGAGTTATTTGGAACTCTTTCCAGGGCATCGACAGGAATGTTTGCTGCCTCTGCAATAGAAAGAAAGGGAAAAGTTCAGTCATTGACAAAGAGTAAATCCATAAAAGCGTCACTCGACGAAAGTATGTTAGAAATTACCAAGCAAGGCCAGAGAAGATTGACGGAGGACTTCATCCTTTTCGGCTGCTCGGGCCTCAGCTACCAGCCTGGATGTTTCCTCCTCCTTCAGCTTCCTTTTCAGTTTGGCCAGCTCCTCCTTCAGAGAATCAATCTCTTGGCGAGCTGCGGCAGCTATCTTGACTGCGCCATCCAGTTTTGAGGAGGAAGATTCGACTTCCTCTTGCAGCCGAACCTTGTCAGCCTCTAAAGAAGTGAATCGGGAGGCGAAAACCTCCAGAGAAGAGATAACGCCACGCAGGTCCTTAAGAAAGAAAGAAAAGCAATTAAACAAGGCACGCTCCAAGAAATCTGTATTAAGATGAGAAGAGGACTTACAGAAAAAGGAGCCGCAGTAGCAGCAGTTGGAGAAATATCCTTCCCTTTAGAAAGGGAAGATGCAGTCGAAGCTTGAGGCATGGGGGCAGCCTTAGGAGCTGAAGCTTCGGAAGCCGCCACGACCGGCGAAACGGCATCAGACTTGGCCTTTTTAGGGGGAGGCTCGATAAAACCCTCATCGCTGCAAAAGTAAAACAGTCGACTGTGATTATGGTAGAAGTATGAAAAGTAAAAAAAAAGAGGAGGCACAGTATAACTTTCAAAAGGGAACTGCTTACATGTCGAAGAGATCATCTTCGTCGGCAAAGCCGCCGGTTGATCTCTTCGCAGGATAAGCCTTGGCCCCATCCGCAGCTGCATCAACAAAAGTATCACGATCAGTGTCGACGTAATGCACTGATCCGTCTGCGATACAAGCGTTATCGGCTGAGGAGGGAAGATCAGCGTCGGCAACTTCAAGATCCATCGGACCATTATGTTCATCTTCTAAACCTGTTTGATCGGTGGTGTGAAAATCTACGGGGATTGAGGAGCCTCTCCCCTCAGAAGTATCATCCGGTGAATCACGTGTATTTTCGGAAGCCATAGGGATCTGGCAAAGAAAAATGATAAGTAAGAACAAAGGTAATCATGTTGACTAAGGCAAGGAGCTATAATAGAGATGTGAAGAAAGGAAAATACCCCTGATGGTGGGTGATCAGCGTCAAGGGGAGCATAAGAAGAGATCAGCGGAATCGAATCTTCCTGGTTGAAGGAAGTAAGACGACGAACTTCATCAAGCAACTCTTTTTCTGATAGATCGGCAGCATTAATCCTGGTCTCATCCTTTGGACCTGAGTATAACCACATCGGGTGAACTCGGCCATGGTCGGTTGGATTCGGCGCTTCGGGAAAACTGCTGCCACCTCCGTACCAATCTATAGTTTGGCCGTCGGCCTCTTTGATTCGAAGGAATTTGGCAAACAATTCTTCGGCTGAGGCTCTTTCGTCGGTAGAGAGGATGTTCTTCCAAGAGTCCTTGGGCTTGGCCTCAGTAACATCGGCATAGCAGGGAAGTCGACATTCGGGTGACGAGGAATCTTTAACATAAAACCACTTCAACCTCCATCCTTGCACGGACTCTTTCATTGGGAAATTAAAGTAATTAACTTATGAGCGAGCAACAAAACCTACTCCTCCGGTGACAAAGTACCCATTACTACTGTTGTATCTTTTCACATAGAAGATCTTCTTCCATAGCCCGAAATGAGGTTCAATACCCAAAAACGCCTCGCAAAGGGTGATGAACACAGCAACATGGAGGATCGAGTTGGGGGTAAGTTGCCATAATTGGATTTCATACGTCCGCAAGAGATGGAGGAGGAATCCATGAGTGGGGAGTGAAAGGCCTCGATGAAGAAAAGACAAGAACATCACGGAAAATCCAGCAGGAGGATCAGGCCGAGAGATCGCACCTGGAAGGATCACATCTCCCGCGTCGGAGGATATCAATCCTAAGCTTCGGGACCTCTTTTCGTCACGCTTGGTGACGGTTGAAGCTACCCAGTCCCCAGGTTTGGCCATCGAGCCCGACGGCGCTAGCGGCGCCGGGGCTGGGGGAGGGGCGCTCGGAGCGCTCCCCTTCGGAGGAGGAGAGGACTTGGCAGCGGCACCTCCGCTGGTGGAGCTAGCAGCGGCGGCGGTATTCTTCTTCTTCACCATCGCGAGATCTAAGGAAGATTGAAACTGTGGCGGCGGCGCAACAATGGCGAAAGAAGGAAGAAGGGGAAGAATGAGGAGATGCTGCGGGAACCGTGGAGAAGATTGCGAATTTTTTGCCCTTTGGAGATTTTAAGAAGAAGTTAGAGCAAGCACGTGGCGCTTAAGGAAGGGAGAGAACGACGGCCCACTACGCCCACGATTGTGCGAAAATCGAGGAGCCACCTCGATCGTTACAAGGTCAAACCCTAAACCGTTGAATGAACAGGGCTAGGGCTAGCTTGTCATGATAGACCCGTCAAATCAGCCCGCAACAGTTATACGTCATCAATGACGTCATGATTTGGAAGCATTCGAAGGAAAAATGAAAAGTTGTCGGATGAAGGACTTGAGTCTACGCCCGGCTGCGGACATCCGCACCTAGACTCGGGGGCTACTCCCATCGGGAGCGCTGACGCGCACCCGATAAAATGAAGACTCGACAGGATGAACAGTCGAAGGAAGAAGGTTTGAGTCTGCACTCAGTTACAAGCGCTTGCACCCAGACTCGGGGGCTACTCCCATCGGGAGCGCGGCATGCACCCGATAGAAGTTTTTTGCATTCCAGGATCATGCCCGGGGACTTGATTCTGTGTAGGGTAACGTTGTTTTGCCATCGGCGATTAACCAAACAACAGTTGGGCACGTTACTCATTATCCTTTGCATAAACAAAAATATATCGGATGACCTATAAAGACCTGTGGAAAACATCGGCAGAGGAGAATATTCGAGTGGTACAACTTGAGTCTACGCACGGACTGCGAGCATCCGTATCTAGACTCGGGGGCTACTCCCATCGGGAGCGCTAACGCGCACCCGATAAAATGAAGACAGAGTAGATTCAAGATGAACAAGGACAATGAAGGAGAAGAACATCAGGAGAAGACATGCTTTAGTCTCTACCCGAATTATCTTCGGCTAGACACTCGGAGGCTACTGACGTGGGCACTACCCTTCGAGTAACCCACATTACCCTATCATGTATTGACTAATTGGAGGCCCATGAAGACACCTGAAGGCAAGATGGGCCACCAAGACGGCGCACCAGAAGGTTCCTTGACGGGCAAGACAAGGAAACGATCGAACAAGGAAAGATTCGATCTAATCTACTGTAAACCTAGTCGTACTCGGTTAGGACCCTTGAGACCTGGCCTCCTATATAAAGACCAGGAGAGGGCCTGACGAGACACACAATCAATCTTAGCCATCTTAGCCAGAGAAAGCTTAGAGCTAGGGCATCTTAGCAACAGCCATCTCGACGAGATCTCAGCCGAACTATTCGGCACCCCATTGTAACCCATTATCATCATAATCAAGAACAGACAGGCATGACGTAAGGGTTTTACCTCATCGAGGGCCCCGAACCTGGGTAAATCGCTCTCCCCGCTTGTCTGTGAACCGATGTCTCGTGTCAGCTTACAGGATTCCGTCAACCCTAAGCCCCTATCGGAGGGCATTGGCGAGGAGCACCCTCGACAACAGACCAATCGAGAGATCTCGTTGCGTCATACAAGTTATCCTTCACTTCATCGTCGTGTTTCTCCGCTGCCATCACCTCGTGATCATCATCACCACCGTTGCTTACTGAGAAGATCGGGCCACCCCTTATCAAAGATACTTATGTTGGAAATACGTACTCTTTTTTGATGCTCAATTAAATATCAGTTTATATCTCCAATATTTTTATTTCATGATGTGAATCAAGAACAAGACGAGTCATCCACATGAAGTTAGGCTAGCCATAGTGCTAGTATCTTAGCTAGTATCATGCATCCTAGTCCCACCAGAAATGATGATGTGGCAGGTAATTATGTATGAGAGAGAAGATTAGAGTATCATAGGTAGATATTGTATCATAGCGCACATCACGAGAAAAGTTAGTAGCAAATAAATCTTGTACACAAATTTGTATTGAGATTCTACAAATAATTAATATAGCAAAACTATGATACTGTACTAATCTATGGTACTATGCATTATGGATCTAGTATCATACAAAAATATCATATGCATGATACTATACTACCCACTATGATCAGCCTTAGGAGCAGGGAATCTTTGCAAAAAAGTCAAACTGAACCCCAAGAGATGGGTCCTTTAATTATGTAGGTAGCCAATAGAAAATTGTTATGCTTCATGATTCCATCATCGGTAACAACAAAACGGGAGTAGTTGAGATACAAACCAAGGGTCAGATCTTTAATCCTTTCAAATGCATGCATAGAGGAAACTAGATTTAGATGTGCGCCTCGGCGCATGATCCTGTGAAAATCGCATAGATTTACATTTTATATAACAACAATAAAAATAAGGTTTTACAAAATAAAGTCAGTAGAATGAAATTGAGTTAAAGCACAAAAAAATACAGGTAATATGAACTTGTTGAGCAAGCAACCCTGTCCAACTAACTTCATATTTCTCCTTCAGAACATGTAGACATAAGAAACAAACTACTTATCTAACTTCTGAAATAATGGTCCGAGCTATGGTATGCTCTAGCTACTGTCACTTTCTATATGCTTCTTGATTAAGAGTGGTTTCTATATGCTTCTTGATTACCAGTGGTAGAAATAGGAATTCAACAGAAGAAATAACAGCGGTAACATAGATACATAAAAATAGGTAATGTGTAGTCCAGTACTAATAGTGCTTAAATTTATTAGATAACATGGCCAACCGGATCTTATATACATCCCAGAGAAATCGAGGCAAGTCCTATGAACAGGGTACTATAGGCAACTAAAATGGATAGAATGGGCTGACGACATGTGAACACCATTCACGGTAAATAGCACAAACTTGCAAAACTAATTCAGATCTGGTCTGGCGAGAAGTAGCCTTGATGAAGTCTAGCCGCACGAAGAGCAAAAGAACGCCGGCGAGTATGCATTCAACATCCAAACCAGGTTGTACTGCTATAGCAAAAGTACCTAAGAAGATTCTTCCTGTCCGGTGGAAAGGACAAAAATAAGGGAAAAACACAAATTACATAGGATGTAAATGGAGCAGATGGCAAGAATGTCAGATCAAATAATACATGTTAGGTAAAAAAATAACTTACGCACCTTAGGGTTTCATCTAAGAACATTAAGTTTGGTGTTTCAAGCTCATCATCGAAAAGCAGAAAATTATAATTGCTACAAAAATAATTGATACAGAAGATTGAAACTTATGTCATTTGGTTAAAAAGATTAATTAGACATTTACCATATCCACAAATAGAAAAGACAAATCTCAGCACTACCATATGCAACAGACTGAAAATGACATGATAACTTTCAGAGGAGCAGCGACTTCATCGCATCCTATAGCACCTCAATTTTTCCATGAGGTAGATTGGATTCTACGAACCTACAGTAAATATATTTTGGCTAAGGTAATCTACAACAAAAGTAATCGACCATTGAGAATACTGGTGATACAAATGTAGCACAATGCATGTGATCAACATGCCACAAAGGGTGCCATTGATCATTTAAGGTGTTGTATGTACTCCAATGCAAATCAGTTCTAGATAGTGAGAGGAGCCAAATCATATCTGGTTGAATGCATATTAAGGTTGAAGAGAACAAACCAATAGTTGCAAACAGGTGCAGAAAGTAAGATGGATTGAAGAAGTTTCGCTTTCAATCCCACAAACTCATGATCAAGAATAGAATTCTAGTGAGCACCGTAAACACCAGTACCACATGTAAAGTAAATAACAGATACTACACATCCATTTGCAAGTGCCTTGGCGCACGATCCCGTGAAATTTACACTGATTTACATTTTGTATAACGAAAATAAAAATCAGGGAAAAAGACAATACATTTTTTAGGTTTTACAAAAGAAAGTCGATTGGACGAAACTGATAAAACACACGAAAATTATGAGGATGGTTGGTAAAAGATATCTTATATTCCTCGATAATACATATTTTAGGTTTTAAGTCGATAGGATGAAATTAGGAGTACCTACATACATGTCTAGGGAGCTGAAACTGAGCCAACAATAACTCAAATCATTAAACATCAAGGATCTTCTCATCAGCATATTTGACAACATTGAGGTAGCCACAATGCCACATTGACAACATTACACTGTAGGTGCTTTTTTAAATAAATAATCTGCATGATGCAGAACACCGCATCTTGCGTAACACGTAGCATTTTCAAACTTTGCAATTGCAACAAATAGAAAAACAGAACACATGAGGCCACAAGTATTAATACAATACTATAGATTTATGATATTTCGAATGATCGTCTATGGCCTTAAGAAATACTACATATTTATAACATTTCGGATATGTTACTCTTGGGCCACTTCAGATTGTTGATTAAAGTTTCACTAATTTATTTTTATTAGTGGGGAAGCACAAATACAGAGAAGCGAGCAAGTACAAATAGGACTAGAAAGCAGTAAGATGTAGGCCACGAGTCTTACATACTAAGCGTTGAAGTATATCAAACATGTTTATTCAGTTTAATTAATAACCTACATGTACAACTCCACTTACGTTCATATCTTTCGTGGGTGCTATTTTCGGTTGCTATTTACACCTCTCCAAAAGCAATTAAAAAAAATCTATGCGAACTACAAATAATTTCACTACCTTCTGTAAACTGAAGTCATGACCAAAGATTCTCTGCCGACGTGAGATCATGCCTGCAAAATTACACTAAACATCAAATACTTCCTCCTGGATAACTAAGTTCTAACATTCATATTAGACTGCGTACAGACCTGACCAGTTGCAGCAAGTAAATGACTCATTAGCTAATGCTAAGTTCTGAAAGGGGGTAATACAAAATGATTCATGTAATGCCAAAAAAATATCTACTCCCTCCGGTTCATATTAATTGACTCTACTTTTTCTATATTCATATGTATCTAGTTAAGTTTTTAGGCTAGATGCATTTATATCTAGACAAAGTTAAGTCCATTAATATGAACCGGAGAAAGTAGTAAACTTGGCCCAAAGCTTACAGATTTGGCTTTTCACCCGATCCTTTGGTTTTCGTTGCTCATGGTTTTGCACCTTTCGGCTGATCTTAGAGTTTTTTACCTAATTTCTCATCCTGCTGTATCAATCCTAAAGACGTATAAACTGCAAGATGATAAAAAAGGGAATGCCCTATGAAACTGAAAGTTCCCTGCAACAATATTAGTGAAGTATTACCAAACATGAGAGGCGCATTCAGGCTAAACATCAAGAAATACATGACTGATTACCAAATCTGACTGTCGATTCTCAACACCACGTGATGCTGCCCTCGGTCTCGCGCAGCGCCGTAAGGTGCTAGACATCCTAATATCCTTGCTCTAAGGCATGGCATTCAAACCTGGTCTTCTACTTCTTTTTCATTCCCACGTAACTTCTCCTTTAACGCTGCTCCTATCTCCATTACTCGTCGGTCCACATCGGAAAAACACCGTGTAAATGACCAGGGCGCTAGGCGGAGGCAAGCACGGTTCTCGGCAGGCCGGGCTGTACCCAGCTTAATGTATGCCTAGAATCTCCAATCCGAGCAAAGGAGCATTCATGATAAGAACCAGCTAGTAAACTGGAACATGATAAATCGACGAAGCTTGCGCTCAAAAGCATCTCCTACATATTGGAACAAAGAACAGTTCATTAGATGTTGCTTAAAGTTAACATCATGGAAAAATGTGCATCAGCGAACACTACATCACGAAGGAAACCAAAAACCTCCAAACGCCTAGTTCTCTGTATCCCTTGTTGTTATAGCTACTCTCAGACCAGAATATCAAACAATAATACATATGCAACGCTGCTTAGAGTAACTGATGATCGCTTAAACCTACTAACTGCAGCTCCAGTGTTCCAGCTCTCTTGGTTTAGAAAGGAAGAGAAAGAAAGAGGGGAAACTAAAGCACAAAGATCAACCAAATCCTTTAGCTAGGAGATATCAGGACAACTTGCGTTGTCTCCACTCTCCAGTACCATCATATTCATGGTGCCTAATTAAAGAAATGTCAAAAATGGCAATAAGGTATGCAGCATACGTAGATGGAATTCCATATTAACTCATTGAAAAGTAAAACCTGATCCATGCTAAAAAAGATAAAACAAAATAATTAAAATGCAATAATTAGCGAAGGGAAAAATCAAGGAATGGAGATACACTAAAGCATATTCTTGCGAGGCTTGCAGCTTATTTTGGGTTACAGAGTTCCGGAGATAGATAAATGTATGCTCTGAAATCATGTTTACACAAAATAAGCAGAGGAACGTTTTGTTTTTTCGAATGGTTCATTCCAAAATCTATAATCATAAGACACTTGGAAACTGACCACATCTGCCCTTTTATCTCTGTAGTAATGCCTCAACTAAGGTTGTTCTTGGCCTAACATACAGACACCATCAGAATCAAACATAATAGTGGACTCACTATCTTACTCAGCTCATGACCCATCACAGGAACACAAAGAAAGGAAAAAAATGGGCAAGATAAATGTGTATTGTACCTTCTAGCCTCAGAGTTGCAGACATTACGTAGTCCACTAACAGAATATAAACATAACCTAACAGATTTCCAGATCAATATCACATACTTACGGCCATCCTTGCATACATCCATTACGACACTAAATTTTTAGGCCAAACAATTTGCTAAATTAGTTTATCCAGATCGGACCTAACTATAATCTAATACACCCATAAAGGTTACTAATCCCAACCTCTATCATGTAGTTGTGCTTTCAGACAGGTTTATATTCTGGAACAGGAAGCTGATTCCACATTTGGTTGAACACATCAGGCAATACACTGGATTGGACAACCTGTTGAGTATCATTTAAATTAAGCGTACATAGAACATCTCTAATGCAGCGGCATGATAGCAATCAGTCATGATTACACAAAAGGATGAAAGGCAGTATTAAAGTTACGGTACAACATATACCTCGACAATTTCTTCAGTTGTGGGCCATATATATGGTGTTCCTTGTCCTGAAGAGAAGTATTACTCCACAGTTAACCTGAAGAGAAGTATACCTCGGCAATAAGCATATACCTTGTCTTTACCCATGGTTTTACATGAAGAGAAGTATTACTCCACAGTTAACAGAAAGCAGAGAAGAAACATGAAGTACAACAATATATCAGAGGCAGCAGGGAAGAAAAAACCTCAAGACCCAGTTGGCATGCTTTCTTTGCGACAAGGGCAGCACCAAGTATAACGCTGGGATTTGGTGTGCCTGTGCAGCTAGTTATTGCTCCGATAACAACACTGCCGTACCAATCCCTGTTAACATCTTCTCCTCTGTCTACTATCTTCACCAAGTAAATGTGAAGTAAGTTTCAGTTACAAAAAAAAATGGAGCATCTATGAGGGGAAATAAAGGTGAAGCTCCCCAACAGAAATTCAAGTAATGCAAGAAATGTCCATGAGATCTTGAAATAAGCTTGTTAGGTTGAAAGAGGGGATTACCATGCCCAAGAAAAGAACCGAGCTGCTTTCACACCAGCACCATTCTCATCTCCCACGTTTGAACACCTTATGCCCGCCATGGCCGCCGTGACTGTTATATTTGGGCTCAATCTTCTGAAAATTGCACTATGGTTCAGATCTGAAAATCCTCTAGCCATTACCTGATACACGTGGGCCCAATCTTTTGTAGAACTTATTCTTCCATAAAAGAACTGAACCAAAAGAAATAGAGAGAAATAAGAACCCTGCACTAATAGATCAATAGTTGCAGCAAATTAGGTATTACCGTACAATATCTTACCCTTATTGTTCATTCTCAGCACACCAAATTACAACTAATAGTCTGCTACTTCCATTCCACATAGAAACCAAAAGAGAGCTAGGAGAGAGCACCACACATCACCTTGATTAGATGAGAAGAACGGGAAGGACAGGTGGTCGCCGGAGCCAGATGCTGCCGCTGGTGTGGTTGCTGCTCCTTGTACTCTGCTTCAGAGGAGGAGGATGTCCACGACCACGCTCTGGTCTCGGCCTGTGCGCACCTCCACCATGGAGGACGCCTCCTCTGACCTGGGTTGCCCTCGAGCTCACTCCCTCGATGGAGATGGGGCGAGAGATGAGGCTGCAGTTGGGAGCCCCACCAAGATCCGCCGCCGCAGTCCCTCTTGCATCCTCGCCAAGAGAGAGGAGGGAGGAGCGGAGCGCGGGGCAGGAGACGAACGGGAGAGGAGGGGGAAGGAGAGAAGAGGAAGGAGGGGGCAGGAGACGAATGGGAGAGGAGGGGGCAGGAGAGAAGCCGCCATTGGTGAGGACGAGACGCGCGTGGGGATTGGGGGAGGGATGGCTAGGGTTTGCTCTATTGGATGGTACCTTTTATACCCGGTGGTAAAAAACGGGTAAAAACGGACGGCCAAGATGCATCGATGAAAAGATCCGATGGCTCACAAGCGCTAATCGCTGTGAGGTCCCCTATGGGGGGCATCATATATACCCCTGGAAGCTTCGCTCAATGTTGGCAGTTCTGAACCTAACACACACACACACTGAATTCATAGTTTGCTCCATAGAATCATTCCCGGAATCATATTGCAGTGGTGCCCGAAATTTTGAAATTTTAACACAACCTCCAACTTACGGGTGCGAACCGGTAATGGTAACACTAAAAACTCACACAATTCCAAATCAGAAACTTGGAAACACCTAAAACCTGAACGAGAATGACATAAGCAAGAGTGAGACTAAATGACTTGTTAATAGAAGAACATGAACACATCCACTCAAAACAGGTTACTCCTACTTACGAGTATGGCAACAACCCCAACATGTAGGATCTCTAACTCTCAAATCTGGAGTAGCAATTCTCGATAGCATCAAATTTATGAGGATGGAGCATCTTAGTGGTGCCAATTTCTCAGCCTCACAATAGAGGCCCATCTCGGTTCTTCTAGCTTTAATATGGTATCACCAAGAATAAAAGGGTACATGTCTATAAGAGATTTCAAAGGGTTATACCCGATCTAAGATTGAGGTATAGTGAGAAACATACAAGATTCATCCACTAGTTTAGACATCTTGCCCCTCTTTATAGTATGGATTCTCGTATGCATGCTAAATGTGATTCTTGGAACCATCAAAAGTATTGCCTTTCCAAATCCGCACAATCTCGTCGAACTTTTCAACAGGAAACTCCGGACAACGCAATGCGTAGATAGGTCAGCGCATGCGTCTTCCTTCTCAACATATACACCTCCTCCATCCCGTTTAGGACATCAGCCGCGTCCTTGTACTCATGGTCCTAGGAGGACCAACTGGAGTACGATGGGGATCGGAGGAGCCTCCGTCGTGGTACGTTAGTAGGAGGCAATGCTCTTCCACCCCAACACGCTACATCACTGGGGATGAAACTAGTGTGTCCACCATAGAACCATATCGAACCTAGTGTGTCTACCAGAGAGCCGACGTGTGCCAAGACGGTGGTCATGTGGAACTTTCTATAGCCCTTGGAGACGCGGCCGAGGAAACTGGCTCGTTGCCAATTCGTGACATTCTAGAGGAGCACTACAAGAATTTTGTTGACTTGTGACCTTTTCTCACTGACCCTAGGTGAAATCATCATAAATCTATGACAATTTTGCACTAAATGGTCCTAAGTTGTTTGGGAGGGCCAAAACCCTAGAAAATTACGATGATTTGAGTGAAGAGAACGTCATACATGACATGAAATCGTCATAAGCCGGGCTACGCAATTACAATCAATTTGGATTGTCGTAAGTATCCTAATTAGCCAACTCATCATTCTTCGTCTATATGGCATGTTTATGTGTCACAACTAACTCATCAACTTTGTCGAGGTAAACGGGCTACACGGGTCGAACGGAATCCCAATAGGCAACTTGGTAGAAATGCACAACACACGGTTCCGCCTGTCCGAGATGTCGCAAAAAACAAAGCATAAGAATTTTTCAAACCGTAGCTAATCTTGTGCACACGATTTACTAATGCAGAAGGGTGTGCGGTGATTTCCATATGTATGATAACGGTTTTACGTGCTCCAATGGTGTGCTATAATTTAGTGACGTTCATTTTATGTGTTTCGTGTGCGTTGTTCATGCGAAGGAGCCTGCCTATGCCACAGGCATAAGATCGTTTTTTTGGGCCTAAGCGATCTTCTGCACCTCACACAAAATTAAAGGGTCTTGCATATGTGATGGGGACCTTAAAAGGCCCGTTCTGTACAACTTCAAGGTCATGTCCTCCGGGAGATCCAAATGGACCAACACGGTCGGTTTACCTTCACGCGGACACATACATGCACCAAACATTGACCCCAAACCGTTGTCTTTTTTTTAAGCTCGGACCAACCCATTTCCAAACCAAATTTGGGATGAAAATAGGGTGATGAAGGCATGGTCCGCATGCCCATTTGTCGTAGGTTAAGAATGTCTCACCTGAGTCAGAAATACGTGTGTCTTTTATAATATACTCTAGACCAATATATAGGAAAACACACAAAGCACTCGCACTTGCAGAAAAAGTCTGCAACATTGTTCATCCTGATTTTGAAAGAATATTATGGTGCAAGATCTATATCTTATTGTTTATTATGATCTTGGTGTTTTATGTGAACTACAGTACTACTTCATGAAATGCTTCTTTAATTTATGTCTATTCCCAATAATTGCTTACACATTGAGCAGCAATAGTCATTAAAACTATGTAACTAATCATAACATGCTTTAAAGTCCATGTTACTTTATCATATTTATGCTCGATAACGAGCATAAGTTAAGCTTAGAGATGTTGATACATGTAAAATACTACCCGAGTCATATTTAATCCACACGATTATAAGCAAGCGATGCCTTGGCTCCATGTTAATTGATCTTTTCAGACTGGAGAGACTATATCCATAAAATGTGAGGTTTGTTATACGAAAATCCTTACTTGCTGTCAACGGATTGAGGTGTACTTGCCAACAATGAACAATTTAACTCTCTTTCGATAAGATGAATCTCTAAAAGAGTGGTAAATCAAAGGTACAGAACCTACCGGAACAAACCAGCGAGACTAGTTATTTGAGAGTTTTTCCACATACCTACTTGCATGCACTCGCTTAGACGTGGCTCAATGTGAAAGTGCTTACATTAAGAGATGGAGGGGTGATATGTGTTGTAGGCTCATCATCTAGCCAACACACCTTGTTTGACGAACCCAACCGTCTTAATTTGCCGGAGTTGGAGGATATTGGCTGGCGGCTTAATTTGCGAACAACCTTTTCTAGGTTCACCAAGTCGTTGTGCGTCATGCGCAACTGCATTGGCATCGCGCGAATTGAGCCAATCAAGGCCAGCGCAAAGTAATGTTTTGGTTTGATGAGAACTAAAATAAGTTACAATTTATACCGAACTTTAATACATTTTGGAATTGACCTTTTGCATTCCGTGGAATGGATGATTATTAATTATATTTTATGTTAGTCACATTTAACTATGTTGGTAGTGGTAGCATTCCTCGTTATTATACAAGTGTAATGCATATCACAAGAAAAACTTGCTTAATATGTGCTCAATTTGAACATTATTTACGAAAAAATGGTTCTTGAATTATTCTTCATTGGCTACATAAACTATATAGTGTGTACAAACTAATATAAATATCTCTACAGCATAAAGCCTAACAATATCCTAATAGCGGTTACTAGTATATATATATACATGTACATATATGACTTGGTAGATCATATTTATTGAAACTTGTAGAGTATAAATTGCATCGCTGTTGACAAGATTTTTTCCTAGTTAACTCTCATTTTATCGTATACAAAAGTGACACAAGCCATCGTGAGGTTCATCCATTTTTACAAAGACCAACTTGATCATCATGTTCCTCAGACACCCCCCCCCCCCCATGCCACTCAATCATACGCCTTGTGCATATTAAGTTTCACCACACGCAACTCTAGGTTATCAGCTCTTTTATTTGTAGTCTTATCCTTACACTCTTAGACCAGTAGAACGTGCATGTGATTAATCTTCCAGGGGAGCAATCACTTTAATCATCCCATGAAGCTTTAAGCTATAATTTTGTAGATCACATTGCATAAATTCATAGGTCTAAATTCTTTCACCGCCTCACGTGAGTGCACTTTTGGTATTAGTACAATATTTGTCTCATTCCACCTATTTGGGATAGCACATGAGTCAATGGCCTTCAACACCTCACTAGTGGCTTCCTCACCCATAAGGTGCCAAAATATCGTGTGAAAAGTTGCATGCAAACCATCCGGCTAGGTGCTTTCACGTGTCCAATACTGAAGATAGCCTTTTGAGTGTTCATAGCTTCTGTCGCCCCATGATTTATTTTTTCCAAGAACCTTGGGTACTTCATATTTCACCTCGGACATAAAGAAGTTAGAGAATTAATCAAATATCATCCCTTTTATGCATTCTTGTGTATAACGATCATGTATACCGTCCCCAAATATGGTGGACAGTATTCAAAAGTAATTCTATGTGACGTGATTTTCTAACCAGTGATTTTATAGCAGAAGATAAATTGGCAGTCGAGGGTCAAGCATGGACAGTTAAATTATGTCCATTTTATTGAAACAAATTAACTATTTCCAATTATAGAGCTTCTCCCAAGGTTCTTGCATCGTTTAAATTTGTTAATTTTTGTTTTCCGTAACTGAATTACTTTTGCCTTGAGCTAGTTTAACTGTTTACTTGCCTCGCACTGTTCGTTTGTTTGGAGATTTTGAGTAAATTGCACTTATATCTTCCTATCATTTGCACGGCCAAAGCTACAATATTGTTCTATTCACTGAAAACATTGATGTGGGCATTACCTTTCGGGTAACTAATATTGCACTACCTCTTGCGGCCCAACCAGGAGCCTATGAAGGCACTCGATGGGCAGGTGGGCCACTACGTCCGAAGAAGAAATCTTAAAGAACAAGATAAGGAAACGAAGAATACAAGGAAAGTTTAGAACTAGGACTCTTTGTAACTTAGTAGTACCCGGACAGATCTCTCGAGATCTGGCTCCCAATATAAGGGCCAGGAGAGAGCCTGCCGAGGACACACACAATCTTAGTAATCATAGCCACCACAAGTCTAGAGCTAGGTCCCTGCAGAACTTAGTCTCTCGACGAGATCATAGTCGAAACCTTCGGCACCCCATTGTAACCCGATATTTTCATAATCAAGATCAGACAGGCAGGACATAAGGGTTTTACCTCATCGGGGCCCCGAACCTGGGTAAATCGCTCTCCCCGCTTGTTTGATAACCGATGTCTCGTGTCAGCCTACAGGATTCCATCTACCCTAAGCCCATACGGAGGGCATTGCCGAGGAGTACCCTCGACAATTGGCGCCGTCTGTGGGAACCCTGTTGGCACAAGATCCGTCATCGGCAAATTTGGCCATGTCATCGGCAGCTTCATCGACACCGCCGGGGTCACCACCGGCACCTTCATCGCCAAGCTCATGGAGTTCGATTCGATTCGGCTCCTTCGAGTTCACCCCGCACAGCGACTCGTCCCGTTTGACCTTTTAGGATCTACAAGAAGGCTTGGGCATGACGTTCAGAAGTGTCCATTGCAACGTTAACGCGGAAGGAATCCTTCGGCTGATCGAGCCGTTTGTCCCCAGATCAGCAAGGAAACTGTCACCATCGGCTGCAGGATCGATCACGTCATCGTCAATCGACCTATTGGCTGGTTTAACAGACTCGACGAATTCGTCTTCTGCATCCCCCCCTCGGTCGGTATCCTTGATGTCGATTGGATCCGATGACTCCATGTCATCCGATATGACCTCGTATTACTGCTTGAACTGCGACACCAGGCACGGATTGGGATCAAGCGATACACCCTTCATCTGCAGCACCAGATATTCGTCGGGAGAGGAAAGTATCGACAGCGCCACCAGGATGACCACCTGGAGGATAGCACGTCACCAAGTTTATGCCACCCTTCGCATAGGAAACGCGGGGAACGTAGGAGAAGAAGGAGATCGCACCCCCCCCCCCGCCCCAGTAGATGACGTAACTCTGAAAATAGTGCCAGCAACAACGATAGCGACTACACCATCGCGGCGGAAGAGTGGGAAGCGGCTCGGGATGCCAAAACCAACAACACACCACTGCCCGCCGGAACTTCGGTTGGAACCCTCAATGCGTACCGAAGAATCTTGGAGAGGAATCGGGTACGGTTATCGGATGAGCAAGCCAATCTCAATCGTCGCATACTCACGGCAGATCAGTCTAGTGCAGGACCTCGCATGGAAGTGCCTCTCGGAGCAGCCATGGTGTAGGGAGGCATCGTTCAAGGTTATCTAGGCTCTCAGAAAGTGATGCAAGAGAAATAACGTCAAACCTATCCAGGTCCTTCATGACCACGGACACTGCAGGTATGTTGAGGCCAAAAACCGTCGAAGGAGCAACCGCGAAGCTCGCGGCATCTAACGTTGTATATGATGCCCCCCATAGGGGCCTCGTCAGGCCATCCACGATAGCCAAATCGCGCTCACCGGTTGGGCGTTGCTTCGCTTGCTCCACCGGTTGCTCCACGTGGCACCATTTGACTGGCTCAGCAGAAGGAGGAGAGAAATATCGGGAGGCCAGCCAAACCTTATCCTCGTCCCCTAGCAGCCGCCTCTCGCCTTCTCCCCTCCCCTCGCGCCTCCATCGCCGCCGCCGGGCGTCCCCACGCCTCCAGCCGCGCCCTCCCCTGCGCCTCCTCCTTCCTCCCTTCGCGCCGCCTCCTCCTCCTGTTCCTGCCTCCCCTTTTTCTCGGCGGCTGTCCGGCGGAAGCAATAGGTCGCCGCCTCCTCGTCGCTTATGGAGGTATTGGGGAAGAGTCAGTGCGAGGAAGGGCGGCTGCCGTGGGTGTGGGGTGTCTCTGCGGGAGCTCCGACGGCGGCGGCGGTCGGACGGCAGCGGGGTCTCTCATGGCTGGACGAGGCAGAGATGCGCGGAGGATCTTCTCCGTCGTTGACTTCCAGGCGTGGTGGGGCTGGATGAGGCAGAGATGTGCGGAGGATCTTCGTCCTCGTCTTCCTCAACTCCCCTTTGGACCCCATGGCTAGAGGAGGCAGATCACGCACGACAGTTCAACAAGTGGAGCCACTCCCAGCAGATTAATTTTGCAAGGTAACTTATCTCTCTGGTATGGATTTTTTTTCGAAATTGTGCACCTGTTGAGCTGCAGGTATTATGATTCAACATTCAGACTTTTGTTGTTGCTGATTGTGCTAAATACTCACTGCTTCACATATTACCTGAATCAGTTCAGCGTTGGAAGTGGAAGTTTGGGCCAAAATCTTGCTCTTCAGGCATGTAAGTGTTTGCCATTTATGCTTCGAACCATACTGCAAGTTGTGGATTTTCATTGTTCAAGTAAAATTTCTTACAACCATACTGCAGGTTTGGTTCATTCTCTATTTTCATTCACACGTGCCTCTGCAGCTACTCCTATTTGAACTAACCATGGCTTTAGATGATTCTTAAACAAGAATGCCTTTTATTTATTTTCAAAAGTCCGACAAATAATCTAAAAAAATTCAGTAAGATTCAGCAAATAATTCTGAACAGGTTATTTGCTCTCTTGATCTCTTGATTGAGCAAAGATGAACATTTTCATGGATTCAGTAAGATTCAGATTTGTCTTTTTTGCCTACATTTGTTCTTACATATTACGAATTTTGGCTAAAAGCGAGCTGCAGTATATAGTTGCTTAAAATTGCTGTGTGGAGGTTAGTATTTTTCGTTCTGAGTTTGATATGGATATCTCTCCCCAATTATGTAGATCGCTTGCTATTTCCCATTTCAGTTTATTTTGGCCGAGCCAAACTGACACAGGGATTTGAGATTATCACGCAAATCAGCTGATGATGTCTGGTGAGCACTACATGTTTATAGTATGCTCAAATTAGTGAGAACGGTCTAAACTGAATCTGTATATGGTTCTCATGTCATTTCAGCATGGCCTGGTTGCTTGAACGATAAGAAGATTGAAACAAAAGTTGTACATGATCAGCTTTGTTCATTGGCAGAGAGGTATCCGCTCTCTTCTCTTAGCATCATAACGACATTTGTGTTCTTTTCACACCTTACATAGCACCCTTTTATAGGAAGGGCAAGGGAGAGCATATCATGACCCGCAAGGCGATGATTTTTGGTACTATTGGACAATTTAATATTTCATATCCTGTTGTGCATATCGTGGATAGGAATTTTCTTCTACTACATGCTATTTTTGAACAATAACTCTGTGTGTTCACCTCATTTGGAAATATTAGTTAATTGGATGGTGATACCATACTTATACAATTTCTGGTATCTTTTCTTTAAAAACATGTTAAACTGACTGCTGCCCCATAATCACTACAACATAAGAATTTGAAAAGGTTCTTTTAAAGAACTCATGGACCAGTTGAAAGAAGCCATTTGGACAAGTGCTTTTCACAGAATTTTGTAGTAAAATATCTGAGTCGCGCAACGATAATGGATTTATGGTGAGCTTACTGTATCCCTAGAAATATTACGTTAGATAACTGTACTTCAGTGTGGAATTCAGGATCCAAGCGTAGTAAAAAGATAGTCGTAATGAGAAGATAAAAATACTGAATAGCTCCAGGAGGATCTGACAAACATGTGAATATGCAACCTCATCCCATCACCCCAATTGAAATTTCAAAAAATCTCACATCTACTTGCATTGTTCATATACTTCTTATTGAGCCTTTGTTTCTAGAAGCAGGCCAAATCCACCCCTTTCTCCTGGGTTAACTATATTCATTTGTTCCAGGCTTGGAAAAATGCATCAGAGAATCTAGCAGGTACTTTTAGGAGTTACTTCTATTTTTTGTTACAGGTATAATATATTTCCAAGAGAATCTAACCTATATTACACATCAGATATTATTTCAAGAATGACTATGAAACTTTTAGCAGGTACTTCTAATTTTTTGTTACAGGTATAATATATGTCCAAGAGATAAGTTGGTGCGGGGAGTCACTGTTGCAGTATATGAAAAAAAATGATCTTACTTTACTTCATGATCAGGTATTCTTTCTCATGGATCATAAATAGCCTGGGGTCTTCTCCTTTGCGCTCTGCTTTATTCTTATCAACTTTTCTCTATTTTGTTGCGCTCTATGTACACAGCTGAATATGTGCAACATATATAATCGTCATCAGTTGCAGGTGTTTAGAGTATTCATGTTCACCAGGGAGCACAAGGAGTTGGGGAGGAAGGAGGAGCCCACGGCCATCCATCAGCAGTGGCAGGCAGCGCAGGGTCGAGTTGGAGGCAAACACATCAAGAAACATGTAATAAGGTGACAGTCGTTGGCCATTACCACAAGAACTTGAGATTGAGACCCTAAAGCAAACTAGGTAAATGTTCTCTGAATAAAATTATTAATCTGCTTGTTTGTGTGTTGTCTCTGATCTGTGGGTGAGAGAAAAGAGAATAGCTTTTTAATGGGAAGGCAAATTATCTGTCTATGTTCTATTTTCCTTGGGTATCAAAAGTTGTCTTCGTTATTTCTCTGTTTTTAAATATGTATGCCTAGACACACACGGTATTCAGTTCAGTCTTATTGCAAACAAGAACGATTGGGTTGATGCTATTGGGTGTCATGGATGTCTTGCATCTCAGATCTATACTTACGAGAAAATCATGAGTTTCTCAGATTTTGTACCACCATGTAGATATCTGGGAAGGAGTTTTTAAAGAAAATTATTGCTAGAGTATATGAGTAGTAGTACAGGAAGAAAAGCTTGACTGGTGCATTTATACAGTGACATAGGTCGAATTCACACGAAGTAAGATTCTGAACTTTTATTAATGGTAGCTACAAAATCCAAAGCACAAGCTATATAAATACATATTGGTACAAGTTTACATAAGAATGCATGAATAACTTTCCAAGCTTGTTCTTGTGATAAATTTATGCTATCCAGTATACTAGCTGCTAGCACCACTTCTAAACTAATTCCTAAACTGAATGATTTAAATTTTGCATCTCTGAAACTACAGTAGCACCTATTCCGGAAGTTTGAATTTTCATTGCTCTGCATGTGGCCATCATGCCGCTTGCTTGTCCAAATAAAAAAAATCCGACTGGTGATATACATGTTGCTAGGCTGAGAGCTTAATTATTTTGCTGATTTCTTCTCACTATTGCCTCACTTAAATTTTTGTGGTACATCCATCGCTTTTAAGTATACATATGCTGTCTTACTATTTGAATTATATCATTTGATGTCCAGGGTTGTTCTATTTATTCTACTTGATTCGGTCAGCCTACCGTTCTCCTGTTCTAGATTATTTTTCCTGGTGTCTAGCAATAATAAACTTAGGTTATTTGTTTTCTTTGAGAATAAAAATCAACCTTGACAAAGAACTTTAGAAAGCGGAAGAGAGAGTGAGGGCGGAAAAAAAGGAGACCCCGGGATCCGAGCAAAGTGGGTACTCCACGACTTGCACATCCTGAAATAAAATCTGGAGTTGTAGTAGCCTGAATTTATTTTCAAATTAGTAGGAGTATTGATGTTGGTAAATTATGCCACAACAAATAAGTGCTTAGGAGTTATAAATTACCTTTTGATTGGGCCAGTGTAGTCTCGGTTGGACTGTAGGCTGAAAAGTATCAAACTGAGGAACACCGTAGTTGGGTGAGGCTAAAGATTGATGTATACCATGAGGATGCAGCATATAGGAAATCATCCCTGCCATCTGCCCAGGAGGAAGAAAACCACCTACTCCCAGTAGGGTAGATGAAACAGCTGGTACAGGATGTGTACTATATACATGAAAATAGTAGAAAATGTGCTTAGGAACACTATTTAAAAGGGTAATAAATGGTATAACCAACAAACCAAATACAATAGTATATATGAAATGGAAGATGGTGCAGAATATCATTATATCCCCTGACAGGCCAGGCTAAGACACGCAGATGGCCTGATGCTACACAACAGCAATATCTCAACACACTATAATAAAGTCACGCAGCCAACGATGACCAATTTTGTGTATGATCAGTGATACCCATACACTACTGAAGTTGTTCAAAATCAGTAATACCTTGCAAAATCTACGTTTTTTTTAATTTTTGTTCTACACTAGATGTTTATTGTTTGTATGTCACCTTATTTTGAATATAGAAAAATATCTTTTTCATTTATTTTGTTATGTCTAATGGAAGTTATTAGTTTGGTGTGGTGACGTAATCATTTTAAACATAAAAACCATGATATTAGAGTATTATTGCTTCCAAGTGATCACTAATTTTGAGAATAGATTACTTTTTATGCCTCTTTTTCCGGTACGAACCAGTACTCACTTGCTATTGGTTCTGTTTACCACCCTTTCCTTGGTGTTATGGGTCTTCTCATTATAGAGGTATTCAGAGATGCTATTATATGTCAATGTTGCAATCATATCATCACGGTTACATATATATCAAAGAGTACTAACTGTTTTAAACTGAAATATGGCTCACAAAGCTTACTTTAACACTTGCATTTTTTGGTGGCTCAAAGTAGACCCCCTGCCATGAAACCTTCAGGCCACTCAGGTTCAGAGTAGTTTTGTTGTAGCGCGAAGTCTTCAGTGTGACATTCGAACTAACAAGCCATGTACTGTACGCGTGCCTGTACCTCCAGGTTACCAATTCACATTATTTCTGAACTGTGTAGTTTGGAGCAACAAAGTAATACTTCACTTTCAACAGTATAACATGTATGAATGGTTCAGCCACATGAGTTAACTAGCAGGTTATTTCTTTACAGTGGCATTTAGCTGAACTATTTTTCCATTATACAACTATGTGCTCATCTGCGCAGCTATAACATGGTGAAGGAACACTATCAGGTACAGAAGAAAGGAAGAATGCTGGTAAGAGGCCAGAAAGATGTGTCAATTTAACTTCTAGGTTAGATCGGGGTGGAGTTTATTACTTTTTATAGCAAACTTGCAAAAAGCATTTGCATGTATTTTCGTTACGAAGAGAAGCTCACCAGAAACAATGAGTTTGTTACTTCTATTACTAAGATTTAGTTAAAGGGAATATTCCAGATCAGCATAGCTTCATAAGCCTTTTCCCAAGTATCTTCTATTGATGGCTTGTCTTTTAAATACATATTTGTTGATGAATTCTGTAAACAAATGACACCTATCTATTGTCAGGACAATGATAAAATATGAGGATTTTCCACACCGAGTCCAGCGAGCCACAGGAGTGTCAGGAGATGTTTCTTTGTAGGAAGTGTTGACACTGAGATAGACTTACACATACAGTTTGTTGTGTTTTGGACTACACACATCAGATTTACTACAATTCTCTGTTGAGTTAACAATAATGATCATTTAATAATTAGTGTTTTAGATGTCGATTCATGGAAGAGTGTGTGATGGACATGGTTGTGATTGCCTCTCTCTCCCTCTATCTCTAATTGAATAGTCAAAATTCATCATGAGTTTTCATGTTATGGTCTGTGCTATACGTGAACATGAGTTTCTTTCTTTTGACTATGTAACCTGTTTTATTTGCTTTTGATCAGTGCTCATCTAGGTTGAATGTTGTCTCCTTTCTGCTCTTGTCATCTCCTTGATGACCACTCGTCTTCATATGCAAGTGGAGCCGTGGCCAGATGGTTTATCCAGCAATGGAGGGATTGTACCCTACAAAATTTGTTTCTTGGGGTTCGCCAACGGGATCCCTGTGTCCAGGTAGATGATGTTTTGTTCCACCGCCAGAATCTGTATTCTATGCTGGTGTTGATCATCTGTTCACTTGCAGATGCAAAAACAGCCTGAGCCAGAGTTCAGCCACCGATGTCGAAGGTTGTGCAGTAGCTGGCTTGTCGTGTAGAGATCAGGCGTGAGGCCGGTGCTTGGTGGCGGCAGCGATTATCTCTGGCACGAGTATTCCAGTAGCTATTTTTTCTAGGAGAAGAAGTCCATTTCCTACAAACATTTTCAGTCTGAGGAGAGGTACAGAACAACTTACAGGTATTGCAGCTTATTTGGTTTTCGGTATAAATAAAAACTGTGTACTGTCATTTCCAGTTCGCTAGGTGTGTCTACTTTTCCTTGTTCTTTCGTAGGAGTAAATTACCACATACTATTTAGTTTCTCATAACAGAAACCGGAGAGCTACCTCTTTTTTCAAAAAGTGGCTAGGAAGGGTAATAGATAGCTGGTTTCAGTCCTACTATATGACTTCTATCTGATTCATAACTTCACCGCAAGCTCTTGGTCATGAAGCTGCAGTATGTCTACCAGCTAACCTTATGGAAGCAACTTAGTTGCTTGATTTTCCTTTTCAATTCATAATTTTAGACGTGGCTAATCTAAAGGAATTGTAGACGAGCAATTCATTATGTATTTGGACATGTCAAAATTCTCTCATTGCCCCAAACCGCAAACTATATATGTTTATATATAATTCCTTGGTGAAACTGATATTTGCTTTGATATGATTTATCTCAACATGTGAAATAATAGTGATGATTTTTTAAAAACATTTTCCATTGTTTCTACCAGGTGCTATGTTGAATCAGGCCAATGGCACGAAGGGTATGTGCCATATGCTCTCTTGAATCTTTACAATTTCCCGCATTCGGGATGATAGTCTGGTACTTGCATCTGTTCGGCATGTAGCAGTCTTTTCTATTTCTTATGCCATTATCCTGCTTGCTTTTAACTTAAATATATTCAATTTTGTTATATTGGCGAAGCTACTCCCTGGTGTTTATTGTGCTGATTAAGAGCAGAGCTCGCTTGGATGTCTCGCGAGTAGATTATCCCCGAGATAAGTATTGGATGCATCTGATTATTTTAACTATGGTGAACACACTTGGATTATTAAATTGAGTATTTTTCTTGAGTTTCTAGAGCTGGGGCATTTGTCTCTCTTATGGGGTAACAGATCTGGATCAACGACATAGCTAGATAAGGTTCTACAGGAGATTAGGCCCCAATCTATTGGTCCAGGTTTTTCATTTCTCTCTGCTCTCTTGGTTCGGGTGTGTTCTGGAAGAAGATAAATTCTACAGAATATTAGGGCCTAATATTGATGTTCTAAATGGAACGGTTAGAACTTTTTCATGTATGATCTGCATTGCAAAGTAGGGATCTTTCTCTTTGTTCAAAGAAAAAAAATACTCTTTCAGTCCTCCCATGTTCCTGGATTTTTCTTCAACTAATCCTTTTGGGCATTGTCTGCAAAACCTAATCGGTAGTTTTTTGCATTACCTTCATGGTGTGGAGTCCCTGATCAAGGCCAGGGCGCCGTGGAACTCATGCTCAAGGTAAGGAGGAAATCAGTGCATGTATGTTTTTGGAAATGTGTTTAAAATAACCAAACAGTATAATAATTTATGCCATGATTCAACGAGTTTTCTTCCATTAATGGGTGTCGATTTAGTAACAATGATATTAAAACACAAATGACAGCTATAGTTTGAATGTAGTTTATCTCATTTGGCTCTGTTCTTGGAGATATATTACCAACAGGTAGAAATGTTATGGCCATATTATCATTTCAGATTGCATATACTCCTACAAGAATCCTTTTGATGGCTTTGGTATTCGATTCAAAACCAAAGAACATACATTCTTATTTTGTACATGCGTTTTTAAAGATTTTCAGTTGTTTGCTATCATATCTAAACAAATGGATGCTTATCTTATTTTGTTCAGAGAGAGTGCTATACCTGTGTTGCATAGAAAACTGATTCCTTCACTGGAGGAATGAGCGCTTCAGGAGCTCCTCTTCACCAGCAGCAAGGTGAGGAAATCGTCGGTGTTGTTTGGTTCTGCGTTGGTTAATTTCCTGCGGAGTGAAGGGCCCGAGCGGCGTGTTAGGTCGGTGTTGGAACTGTTGATAAGATAAATGCTAGGGAATGAGCATATAATAGAACTATTTATTTGGCAACCTGTAGAAAAGCAACATAAAATGAAACTGAACTACGAAACATGTTGGAGCAGTTGATAAGAGAAGTATTGTAAGTTGAAACATAAACTATTTTTATGGAGTGATGTTTGTCGTTTATATTCTAGATAGACATTAGAGCAAATTAACCGAGTAGATGGTCAAGCTTGTAAGTCTTGAGGGAAGGTTCTCTGTTGTCCGAGTACATGTACTCCGACGATCATGTACATCGTTTTCAGAGAAACAAGCTGTCAGGAGTTTAGAGTCTTGAGCGAAGGTTCTCTGGTGACCGAGTACATGTACCATGTACATGTACAGCGTATTTCAGAGAAACGAGATGTTAGGAGTTTAGTGTCTTGAGGGAAGGTTCTTTGATGACTGAGTACATGTACAACGTTTTCAGAGAAACGAAATGCTAGCAGTTTAGAGAAACGAAATGTCAAAAAACAACTCCACTAACATATACATACATGATCATCCGATGGAACATGTCTTTGCATGCTGAGGGCTGGAGCAAGCTTGAGTGAAGCGTGTTTACAGCTACTTACAGGTTGTAGGAGTCTACTTGTCTTGTAGACTATGTGAAGCAACACGAAATGTATATTTAAATTTGATACATCATCCTTTCTTTCTCTGTTCTTATACTATTAGTTTGTCATTTAGCTTTTTACACATAAATTTTCATTTTTTGTTAGGTCATATTTAGTCCATATGAAGCAAGTACTTTTTGTATCACACAAAGGAACTGTTGTATTCTCCAACTTTTGCAGCAGAGATTATTAGTATTTTGCTACATTTTTCTCGTGAGCAAATAAGGGTTCTCCTCTCTTTGGGTTACTCTGCATGATCTTTACTTAAACTAAAACCGTGAGTGTGTTCTATGTAATTTTCACTAACAAAACATATTAGCTGTCACATACAAAAGACAATGCATTTCAATTTTGAGTTTGGTTGGCACGACAATTTTGCTTTGACCAGGTGCACATGCACTTCCTTTTTAACACACGAGACAATTTCTTCTATTATAATTAATATGCATTGTTCTGATCCTGCAGCTAGCATACTATACTTTCTTTAGAATTTTAAGATCATGTTTAGAACATATCAAGTGACTGATTCTTCTTTGGGTTGCTCGCTCATTGCCAAGATAGGTGTGCTTTGCCTCTCCTACCTATTAAATTCTCAATGCTACATACTGATGTGCAGTATTATCAGTAAATACCTATGTAAGAAAAATACATCATGCTTTTTCTACAATAAATTAGCCGCACACAAAAATTGCTGAAATAGCAAGTAATTATGTCAGGATTAAATTTGCTTTACCATGAACCTTTTTTTATTTTTTTGCAGTGTCATCAATTGTGTTGGACCACATAATATTTTTAGATGTATAAATAATGCCTTAACCAAAAATATTCTACTGCAGATGGATATATTTTCGCTCATTGCAGTACACCGTACCACACATGTCTTTTCAAGATAAGCTTCTAATTTTATTTCTTTGCTGACCATGTCGTATAAATGGCGTCATATGAATATCTGCAGTGCCAATCTATCAAATAGCACAGGTGATTACTTTGTTAATCATTTTAGTTCCCATCTCCATTTTACTAAACACATGCACTAATTTTTCTAGCTCATGTTTACAGTACTTCCTGAATTTCATATTGCTTACAGATGGATTTGGCACATGTTTCCATACTGATAATTTTAGTTAGGCTGCAGATAACTGTACTCTATATGCTTGATGAGGAATTTATGTAGATAATTCTGTGCATAAGCAAATTTTCTCGAAAACTTCAACGGCAGAACAAATGCAAGCTGGAACAGGCTGATGCTATGAGCATTAGATGTTTTAGCTACGATGCACCGGGTTAAAAATAGAATGTGCTTTTACACTGATTGGAGGTGTCTCGAGAAAATAGAGAAATTGTATTTGTTTTGTGTCTGTGATAAATTGGAAGTTCTTGCTGACTCTTTGGGTGAAAGTTTTGTTGAAAATAAAGACTGTATCCCTTTTTTTCCGTATACAATGACAGTGAAAGGTACATACTAGAAGCATTGCATTTCTATGTTGCACATGGGGCTGGTAATTTGTCGCTCATATGGTCATATTCTTAATCTCGAAGATAGTTTCATGTTTTCGTCGTGCATTCACGTTGATTCTTCCCAAATCTACCTGTTGTTCTACATCATATAGACCAACGGGAATTTAGATAGTACTCAATGACATGATTTGCTTATCTGCTATACTGCTTTTAGTAATGTCTGCTAAATGGAATTGTACTTGTCAGCCTTAGGTACATCCTACCAGAATGATAACACTAAGGAAATTTTGTTTGATTCACATTTATGAATTGTCACATAGTCAGTGATATCTGTACCCTATTTCCGTGTTCACTCTATATGTACTTGGTGCTTTTGTTTGCTAGGTTTTGATTGTTTCTATTTAAATTCATGCATTTCTACTGCTGGTATTCACATTAACCAGCTAATCAATAATAATATTAGGATTCAAAATATCGGTTTATCACTCATTTGTATAAATGCTATCATAGCGCTTTTTCAGCTTATTGTCAACTGTACTACAAAACGAAAATCAGTGCGAAGTACCGGGGTCGCGCGCCAAGGCGCGCATCAAAATCTAGTATTTAATTAATCAGCAACCAGCACCCGAAGGTCCCATGGCCCAAGCTCATCGGGGCGCCTTGGAAAGCCTCGCAATACTTGGAGATAAACTAGTTCCGCGGAAGGAAAAATCTGCGCTCCAAGCTAGCGGTTCAAGGCACCGTTCGAGGGACGCTCGAGATGAAATCACTCAGAGCAGGATCGACAGAGCTAGGCGGCAGCGAGCGGTAAGGGAAGAATACGACAGTGATGATTCTGAAGAAAGCCAGGAGTACGACGGCGAGATGAGAGGAGCCGATTGTTTAAGTTATAAGATCCGAGAGACAATGCCGCACAAAAGGTTCAAACCTACTCCTACTGACGCTGCCAAGTATGATGGGCAGCAGGAGCTGAGGTCCTCGATAGATGATTATCTGCAGACTGTAATCTTACACAAGGGGAACCAAATAGCGGCGGCTCTACTTGAAGGATTCAACATGAGCCTGGTTAAGAGGTCTGCCGAAGGGATCCATCAAATCATGGGACGAGCTGGTAGATGCTTTTGTAAAAAAAAAATCAGGCAACGTATAAAAGGCCAGTCGGAATCAAGGAATTACGTCATTGTCAGCAGAAGCTGAAGGAGTCGATGCGTACATACATCGGGAGGTTTACCAAGTGCCTGAACGCTGCCGAAGACATCTCTATCGACAGAGAAATCGACGCTTTTAGCGACGACATCCGACGCGAATCTTACATGGAGGAGCTTGGACGTAAAAAGGCGAAGACCGTAACCAAATTAATGGAGATCGCCAACAGTTGGGCTGATGGCGAGGATAATGTACGAAAGCCTCGACCGCGAAGTGACGATGAAGATGACGATCAGCCGAGGCACGATTCGGGTAGTCGAACAGATCGTCGCAAGAGAAGAAAAGAGCGCGGATACGATGATACCAACATGGTAGCCGCAGGATATTCTGATCGACGATATGATCAATACGATGACAGGCGGGATGATCGACAGGACATCAATCGCGGGAACCGTGGTAATTAAAAATCACGACCCTCACGGATCCCAGAGCTCCCTTTCGCCGAACAGTTGAATGCTTCCTATTACTTGCACGCATATGTCGATTCTAAGGATAACCAGAAGAAGTCGATCCACCTACTCAGAGACTGTCGGCAGTTCATCGAGATGCAGAAGTTTATTCAGCAGCAGCAGCCAAGCCAACCGCCACCACCACCTCCACCACCTCAGCACCAAGTTCAGCAAGTACAACCTCGTAACCCTAACGAGTCTTTCCCTCCACCGCGGACACAAATGAGCATGATCCACAAAACTGGTGTTTCAAGAAAAGAGATGAAGAAGCTGACTGAAGAAATCAACCTGTCAGAAAGTACTATGACAAACATTCCAGAATATGTCGATTGGTCATCTCAGAGTATCATGTTCAGTAGAGCGGATCACCCGATGGTAATCCCAAAGCCAGGGCATGCTTCCTTGGTAGTTGAGGCACAAATAGGAGGATACAATATGAGCAAAGTCTTCATGGATGTCGGAAGTGGCTTAAATTTGATATGCGCAAAGACAATCAAGAATATGGGAATTACAATGAGGATGTTGGAAGAATCCGACACATGTTTTCACGGCATCCTCCCCACCTCACCAGCGTACTCTCTTGGCAGGATTTTCTTGAATGTTGTCTTTGGGAAGCCTGACAATTTCAGAAAGGAAAAGATAGAGTTCGAGTTAGTAGATTGGGAATCACAATACCACACTATACTCGGGAGACCAACCTATGCCAAGTTCATGGCTGTGCCACATTATGCATATTTCAAGCTCAAGATGCCAGGAAACAATGGAACAAACATCACGCTCGGATAAATGTGATCGCGAGTTTCAGAGGATTGCTACAAAATTTGGAATGAAGCAAGAACCTGTCGACTCCCCCTCCAAATCGTTAGCACTCGACGTTAAGGAGGACGAGCGCGCCAAGAAATTAAAGAAGAAACCGAATGACTCTATGCCGAAAGTTTCGGCAGTTGGACCTTCGGCAGCTGATAACAAGGCCTCTTTCAACGATAGTAAAGATCTCGCGCTTGTCGTAAGCACGTCTGACGGAATCACCGGCGCCACCGAAGCCACCGGCTCTCTAGACAAGATCGAAGATAAGAAGAACCCTCCTTTTGGTTAAAGAAGATGGGCACCACTATGCGTTATTATTTTTCCCTTTCAATAAGGCTTTTCAAGCCACTTTGTTTTTAGCTTACGTTATTAATAAAGACTTAAGTTTTGCTTATCTGAAGTATTGCAGTGATTCGGGCCACCCGAACAAAGTTTTTTGCGAACCTTTTTTGTATACTACAGCGAGCATCGGTTTACTCAAAATTTCACATGATATTGTCATCTAAAAAGCCTCTGAAATTACGAGTGCTACGAGACAATACCTATGGGACTTTCACCCTTTGCTAGAAAAGCCTCTAAAATATACGAGCGCTGCAGATAGCAAGGGAAACAAATATACACTTACGAAAAGACCCATGACCGATACTTTAAACTACAAAAGTACTTAAGAGCGACATAGTCACTGGCAGGCTTAGGTCCATCGATTTGCTCGGGGGCTGCCGCCAAAACATACATCGCCGGTTGAAAGCAAAGTTGCACCTACATCGGGTTTTACAAGCTCGCAACAAGAGCTGATCACTCAAAGAAATTTGCTGCCGACAAGCATACGTATACATCATAATAGAGATGTAAAGCGAGTAATTAAGATTTACTCCATTCATACTAAAACCTTGCCAACGACATCAAACATAACTACAAAAAGGAGGTACATATATACACCTTCCGATGAATCAGTTTAAATTTAAGCATCCGAACAATCGGGTGCAGCAAGCATCGGAGTATTTTCACTTTGCAACAGGAGCATAGCTCAGGACTATTCTTGCGGAGCCTCCATTTATTCAGCTGCTATTGAAGAATCTTCAAGTCTTTCAATAACGATGGTAGCAGGAACCTCCACCTTCGGAAAGAGAGGTCCTAGATCACCATCGGCGTTAGCAATTGTCTTCAAGTCTGCGGAAGGATGCCGTACAAGAACAAGACCAAAAGCAGCTTTAGCTCCCGCAATAAGCTGTGCTCGAATCAAGCTTCAGATCTTCCTGGTATTGCTGAACTTTGACATTAAAGTCAACAACGTAGGAGGGACCTCGTTCAAAGGGAACATTATCTTCCAGATTATCCTGAATCCCCTATAGCACTTGTCAAAGAATCGGTGGACCTATTGTACCCGATCTTGAAACTTTGCGACAGTGAAAGCTTTTGATTGACTCCTCCAGAAAACCTCATCTACAGATGCTAGATGAGTCAACACATTCACGCGTTCATGAATACGCTTGTTCTCTTCAGCTGGGTTCAGAGCTATGACTATAAGAAGCAATGAAGGAAGTAAAGATAAGAGGATACCTTTATTACAACAGAAGTTAAGGAACAAGAAGTTAGGACACTTACAGTTCAAACTTTATGTGGCCTTATGCAACTCAGTAAGAGCATATCGCTCTGCGTCGGTGGCTAGTTCGCCTTTCTTATTGATAATAGCGGCCAAAGCATAAATACCACGCATATCTTTCTCCATATGGGCGATAAGAGCTTTCATGCGTTGGAGGCAATCACTTTCAGAAGAAGCACCCGAAGAATCTTCGGTAAAGGAGGGTACAAGAAACACCTGCAAAGTTATTAAGAACACAATAGATTATATCGGTTCATCATTGGAATTCACTCCCATCGGGAGCATGCAAATAAAAGTATTATAACAAGAGGGTACTGGAAACATTGCCAGTACAGAATTCGTTACAATCACAAGGTCTTATGACAGGAAATTGTTTTAAAACAAGCAAGATTACAATTCAACAAAAATGAAGTCAAGGAGCTTGGGTCTGATTTGATAAGCTTGGGCCACTGGATGATTTGTTTAACGAGACCAACTCAAGAAGCTGGCGAGCTGATAACCCACAAGTATAGGGGATCGCAACAGTCTTCGAGGGAAGTAAAACCCAAATTTATTGATTCGACACAAGGAGAGGTAAAGAATACTTATAAGCCTTAACAACTGAGTTGTCAATTCAGCTGCACCTGGAAAAGCACTAGTAACAGGGGTGATGTGAAAGCAGCAGTAATATGAGAGCAGTAGTAACAGTAACACAGCAGCAGTTGACGTGGGCATTACCCTTCGGGTAACCGACATTGCCCTATCTCGTATTGTCCAGTTGGAGGCCCATGAAGGCACTTGGAGGCAAGGCGGGCCACTTGGATGGCGCACCAGAGGATTCCTTGGCGGGCAAGATAACGAGGCGGCCGAACAAGGAAAGATTAGATCTAAAGCTACTGTAAACCTAGTCGTACTCGGTTAGACATCTTGAGACCTGGCCTCCTATATAAAGGCCAGGAGAGGGGCTGTCGAGGGAAATCAATCTTAGCAACCTTAGCCACCAAAAAGTCTAGAGCTAGGTTTCCGCAGCACTTAGCCTCTCGACGAGATCTCAGCCGAACTATTCTGCACCCCATTGTAACCCAATATCTTCATAATCAAGAACAGACAGGCAGGACGTAAGGGTTTTACCTCATCGAGGGCCCCGAACCTGGGTAAATCGCTCTCCCCGCTTGTCTGTGAACCGATGTCTCGTGTCAGCTTGCAGGATTCCGTCAAACCTAAGCCCCAATCGGAGGGCATTGCCGAGGAGTACCCTCGACAATTGGCGCCGTCTGTGAGAACCCTATCGGCACAAGATCGGACATCGGCAGAAACCGTCATGTCATCGGCAACTTCGTCAACACCATCATCACCAAAATTGGGAAGCCCGATTCGCTTCGGCTCCTATGAATTCACCCCGCACAGCGACTCGTCTCGCTTGACCTTCTCCGATCTGCAAGGCAACATGGAGATGACCTTCGGGAGCGTCCACTACAACGTCAACTCAAAAGGAATCCTTCGGCTGCTGGAGTCGCCCATCTCCAGATCAACGAGTCCAAGCGCGTATCATCACTCAACCGTTCGGCTGGTCTGACAGGCTCGACGAGTTTGCCCGCGCCCTCGACTCCCCGTTCAGCGTCGCCCATGTCGGTTGGATCCGACAATCCCGCATCCTCGGAATTAACCTCGTACTACTGCTTGAACTGCAACACCAGGCACGGGCTGGGATCGAGCGACACACCGTTCATCTGCAATGCCCAGTATTCATCGGGAGAGGACAGTGTCGACAGCATCGTCCAAGGTGTCACCCGAAGAGCGGCGCACCACCAAGTTTACGTTGCTAACAGGGGAGACGGAGATCGCACCCCCGTTCCAGCAGGCGAACTAGTTTTGAGAACAGCGCCAGCAACAACAACAGCGACCACACCATCGCAGAGGAGGAGTGGGCAGCAGCCAAGGCAGCCGTGCTTAACAACACGTTGCTCCCAGCAGGAACCACGGTTGGCACCCTCAATGCTTACCGTTCTATATTGGAGAAAAACCGGGAACGATTATTCAAGGAACAAACCACCCTCGAGAGACGCCTATCTGCGGCAGACCGATCCAGCGAACGGCGAAGAGGCTCGCAAGGAAGCGCCTCTCGAAGTACTCAAGGGGCAGGCAAGCATCGATCGAGACTATCTAGGCTATCAGAAGATGATGCTAGAGAAATAACATCGAACCTGACCAAGTCCTTTATGACCACGGACACCGCGGGCATGACACGGCCAAAAACCGTCGCAGGAGCGACCGCCAACCTCGCTGCATACCTCATCAATCAGCATCCTGAAGGATCCATGGCTCAAGCCCATCGAGACGCCCTAGAAAGTCTCGCGATATTGGGAGATAATCTAGTCCCGCAGAAGGAAAAGGCCACGTTGCAGGCTAGTGGCTCAAAGCATCATGCGAGAGATGCTCGGGACGAGATCACTCAGAGCAGGATCGACAAAGCAAGGCGACGACGTGCCGCCAGGGAGGAGTATGACAGTGATTCTTCGGATGAGAGTCAGGAGAACGACGGCGAGCTCAGGGGAGCCGATTGTTTAAGCTGCAAAATCCGTGAGGCGATGCCACCCAGAAAGTTCAAACCTACCCCTACTGACGCTGCCAAATACGATGGGCAGCAGGAGCCAAGGTCCTGGATAGACGACTATCTGCAGACTGTGATTCTGCACAAGGGGAACCGGATAGCGGCAATGCGGTGCTTGCAGCTTTACCTAAAGGATTCAGCGCGAGCCTGGTTAAGGGGTCTGCCGAAGGGTTCTATCAAATCATGGGACGACCTAGTAGATGCTTTCGTTGCCAATTTCCAAGCAACATACAAAAGACCCGTCGGGATTGAAGAGTTACGACATTGCCAGCAAAAGCAGAAGGAATCGATGCGCTCATACATCGGGAGATTCACCAAACTCCTAAATGCTGCCGAAGACGTATCTGTCGACAGAGCAATCGACGCCTTCAGCGATGGCATCTGACGTGAAAGCTACATAGAAGAACTCGTACGCAAAAAGCCAAAAACCATAACTAAGTTAATGGAAATCGCCAACAGCTGGGCTGATGGTGAAGACAACGTGCGAAAGCCGCGACATCGCAGTGACGACAAAGATGATGACCAGCCGAAGCACGACTCGGGTGGTCGAAGGGATCATCACAAGAGAAGGAAGAACCGCAGCTATGACGATAACAACCTGGTAGCCGCAGGATACTCCGATCGGCAGGACGATCGATATGACGATAGAAGAGATGATCGACAGGACGGTAATCGGAACAACTCTGGGAACCGTGGAAATTATAAACCACGGCAGCAAAGGACTCCCGAACTACCCTACGCCGAGCAGATCAACGCTCCCTGCTACTTGCACTCGTATGTCGATTCTAAGGACGGCAAAATGAAGTCAAGCCACTTGCTCAGGGACTATCGGCAGTTCATTGACATGCACAAACTCATCCAGCAGGCAGGCCAGCAGACGCCACCACCACCACCACCACCCCCACCGCAGCATCAAGTCCAGCAGGCTCAACCTCATCAACCCAACGAGGCGTTTCCACCACCACGTGGGTAGATGAGCATGATCCATAGGACAGGTGTCTCGAGAAGAGAAATGAAGAAGCTCACCCGAGAGATTAACTTGGCAGAAAGTATCATGGCGAACATCTCCGAGTATGTCGAGTGGTCCTCTCAGAACATTACGTTCAGTCGAGCAGATCACCCGATGACCATACCGAAACTAGGACACGCTTCCTTAGTAGTCGAAGCGCAGGTCGGGGGATTCAAGATGAGCAAAGTCTTTATGGATGGTGGAAGCGGATTAAACCTGATATTCCTCGACACGATCAAGAGTATGGGGATCACCATGAGAATGCTAGAAGAATCGGACACCCGCTTTCATGGGATTCTCCCTACTTCACCGGCGTACTCTCTTGGCAAAGTTTACCTGAATGTCGTCTTTGGTAAATCCGACAACTTCAGGAAGGAAAAGATCGAGTTCGAAGTCGTGAACTGGGAGTAGCAGTATCACACTATACTCGGCAGGCCAGCTTATGCTAAGTTCATGGCTGTACCGCATTACGCATACCTCAAGCTGAAAATGCCTGGGAACAACGGGACAAACATTACAGTCTATGGAAGTTTTTCACGCTCAAACAATTGTGATCGAGACTTTCAGAGGATTGCTGCAAAGTTTGGACTACGGAAGGAAATTACTGACCTTCCTTCGAAGTCATCGTCACGCGGTACTAAAGAGGAAGAACGCGTCAGAGGAGCAAAGAAGAAGCCAGCCGACCTTGCCATTGAAGCTTCGGCAGCACAAACTTCTGCAGATAAAGCCTCGGCAGCAAAAGCTTCGGCAGCTGATGGCACAGAAGACTTAGGAGATGGCAAGACACTAGCAACCATCGTTTAGGCTCCTGGCGAAATCAACAACGCTTCGGCAACCACTGACATGGTGAACAAGCCAGAAGATGAGAAGAACCCCTTCATTGCCTAAGCAATTTACTAGCGTTTAGTTTTTCCCTTTACTTTTAACAGGGCCCCTCGTTTTTGCCCTCTAGCCTCGTGTTTACTTTATTAATGAGAATTTAATCCCTTGATAAGCATTGCAGTGATTCGGAGCATCTAAACCGCACCATCGTAAACCTTGCCTACGCCCTTTGGTGAGCAATGGTGTAACGTAATATGCGGCAAACAATCGTGCTCCGAAAAAGCCTCTACGAGTGCTAAAAGGATGCAAAATAAACAAGGACACCAACCTTTCTCTTTGCTATAGATGCCTCTACGAGCGCCGAAAATAGCAACAGTTTGGAAATACACATAAACACAACCCACGTTCGATATTTTACTTATGGAAATATCAAAGAACAACAGGCTCATCGACAGATTCACTGCACCCGAAATATTCGGGAGTGACTGTCGAAGCATACATCGGTTGAAAGCAAAGTTGCGCATACAACGGGTTTAGCAAAACTCGCAACACGAGCTGATCACTCAAATGATTTGCTGACCAACGAATACACATACGTCCAAACGAGCAATTAAGATTTGCTCCTTCAAAACTTTCTAACGGCATCAAAACAGTAAAATACATATACATGTATCTACCGAAAAAAAGGGCTTAATTACAAAATCCAAACGCTTGGATGAAGTAGCCAAAATACCTATTTACAAAACAACTTTAACCCCTGGAATCACCCTTGTGGAGTTTCTCTTTCCTCAGGTACCTTCGAGTCCTCCTCAAGCTTGTCAACAATTATGTTGGCGGGTAATAGAACCTTCGGATACAGTGTCTCCAAATCACCAGTTGCGTTGGCGATAGATGATGGCGCGTAGTCGACACGTCCGTTGGGAACCCCAAGAGGAAGGTGTGATGCGCACAGCAGTAAGTTTTCCCTCAGTAAGAAACCAAGGTTATCGAACCAGTAGGAGTCAAGGAACACGTGAAGGTTGTTGGTGGCGGAGTGTAGTGCGGCGCAACACCAGGGATTCCGGCGCCAACGTGGAACCTGCACAACACAATCAAAGTACTTTGCCCCAACGTAACGAGTGAGGTTGTCAATCTCACCGGCTTGCTGTAAACAAAGGATTAGATGTATAGTGTGGATGATGATGATTGTTTGCGAAGAACAGTAAAGAACAATTGCAATAGATTGTATTTCAGATGTAAAGAATTGGACCGGGGTCCACAGTTCACTAGTGGTGTCTCTCCCATAAAATAAAGGGATTTCTATTTTCGTGCCCTCGGGTCCTTAGTTGTGCTCAGTTTTCCCCAGCTCCTTAGTTTTTCCTCAGTTTTACCCAAGCGTTTGTCTGAAACCATCACACGTGATGTAACGGCCGGTTGCCCGACGGTTGACCGTTATCTTCCGACTAGTGGGGCCACGTAGAGCCTGCAAAGACACGTCGGACCATCCATCTTTGTTTGACCGTAAGCATCGCTCGTATCCCCGACCAAAACGCGAACGAGTGGGGCTTCGGTATATCAAATGACAAGTGGGGCCATGACGCCGATACAAGGGGCAATACACGGGTAGGATTAGATTTTTAAACGGAGCTCTACAGCGATGGCACGGAGGAGGTGGCATGCGGGGTGCCGAGATGAGATCGACGTCCACAAAGAACTGCATGAGGCGAGACCAGACGCATTAGATAGATATGAACTAGACGCGTTTAACCATGCAAAGAAGAGAAGAAATGGTCGACGACATTGACGACCACCTCAAAACTTTGACTGGCCGTGTTGGACACGAACGCGAGCAATGTAGAGAAAACTAGTGTCTCTCCTTTCTGGCGTGTATAGGTGGGTGCTAGGAGAGTGTGGTGGCGAAGGGAAAGACCTCGCGGCGGTCTGTGGCGTCCAGCATTGCGGGTCGGCGTGGCCATGCCCACAGCGGCGTGCATGCATGATCGGCATTGGCATCAGCATGTACGTTCGGCATTGGCCTCGGCGGTATCTCTGGTGTGTCGGTGATCGAATGAGGGGACGGGATTGAGGGTGCATCCCGACGTTGACCTACCGGTGGCGGCGAGCATAGCCGTTCGACCATGCCGATATCGGCATCGGCATCGTTTGGAGGCTGTGGTGCTCGAATCAAGTTGGGATTTGTTTCTTGTAGGCCAAAATGAATTTGAAACAAGTTTCATGTTGAAGGTTAGGTAACGAAAGTTTGTAACTATCCCAAAATTATACTAGCGCCATGGTGAGGTTCTTTTTGATAGAGCTATACGGTTGGGCAAACTTTTTTGACACTTTTTAGATAGGGTTCCTTGTTGTTACACGTATGGCATCATGTATGGAAAATTTGGGGTCATTTGGAGATGTTCGAAAAAATCACTTTGCTTAAGCGCATGCCGTTTCGTCTCGTCGAAACCAGCTTTTCTAACAAGGTGATTTTTTCTACCTTCTCTAAATAACCTCAAATTTCATACAGCTGATCTTCTATACATAGATAGATAGATTGTTTCGTTTTTACATTTTTCGAACTTTTTATTTCCCTTTACAATACCCAATTGATTTTCAGGTCAAAACCTCGAAAAACAAGCATCATGTATGGCATCATTTTCACCCTAAATTTTCTGAAACTTTCCCTTTTAGATATTCCTTGTTGTTATAGGTATGCCATCATGTATGCCAAACTTGGTTAGGTCTCACCGAAACCAGCTTTTGTAACAAATTAGGTTTTTTCTGCGTGAAAAGTAATGGCTACAACAAATTGTTGATGGTTTATCATTTTTTTGCGTGAAAAGTAATGGCAACAACAAATCGGTGATGGTTTATCATATTTTTTTGCGTGAAAAGTAATGGCAACAACAAATTGTTGATGGTTTATCATTTTTTGCGTGAAAAGTAATGGCTACAACAAATTGTTGATGGTTTATCATTTTTTGCGTGAAAAGTAATGGCTACAACAAATTGTTGATGGTTTATCATTTTTTGCGTGAAAAGTAATGGCAACAACAAATCGGTGATGGTTTATCATATTTTTTTGCGTGAAAAGTAATGGCAACAACAAATTGTTGATGGTTTATCATTTTTTGCGTGAAAAGTAATGGCTACAACAAATTGTTGATGGTTTATCATTTTTTGCGTGAAAAGTAATGGCAACAACAAATCGGTGATGGTTTATCATTTTTTTTGCGTGAAAAGTAATGGCTACAACAAATTGTTGATGGTTTATCATTTTTTTGCGTGAAAAGTAATGGCTACAATAAATTGTTGATGGTTTATCATTTTTGCGTGAAAAGTAATGGCAACAACAAATCGGTGATGGTTTATCATTTTTTTGCGTGAAAAGTAATGGTAACAACAAATCGGTGATGGTTTATCATTTTTTGCGTGAAAAATAACGCCTAAAACAGTTTATAATTTTTAGCGCGTGAAAAATAATACAGAAAACCGCCCTTCGAGCATACTTAGAGGGTGGAAGCTAATTAACCGCCAACAGAGAGAGAGAGGGGTTATCCTGCCCGTTCCCTATATCATACGATCAACGGTCGGTGGGCACGATCCGCGTGACATGGGCTAGACCAATCGGAGCGATGATGCACGTCTCGCGAGAATTTGTGAAGAGAGAGGGCAAAACTTAGTACTATCAAGAAACCAAGGGCACCTGAGTAGTAAATAGACTAAGGGATTCAAATATGAGATTTAAAAAATGGAAAATGCGTGTTTTGTACAATGAAACCCATCTTGGCCTACCTCAAACTATTTGCAATACCAATATACATCGATGTGAGAATTGTGGCCTCATTTAGACAAAGTATGATTTGGGGGAAGCTGTTTTGGGAAGGGCTTATTGTGGAAAACCATGCACCTTCATAGCTACTAAGTGATTTGAGAAGTGGCAATTTGTGGTAAAACTTGATTTATCTATGATTTATCTATGATTTGAGAAGTGTCAATTTGTGGTAAAGACTCCATGAGTAAGTGCCACTCTTTTTAGGATTTTTTTGCACATTAAATGACTCATTTAACTAGTTAATCCCATTTGTTGACTCTCTCGTTGACCAGCCACTTGAGGGTAAAACTGAGTATATTGCACTAGCCGATATTAGCACTCGAGGGGAAAATTGAGCACACAAAAAATGCTAGTATAAGACTCGAGGGTATACCGGAGTATATCTAAATTTCCGGGGTTAGACTCGAGGACACGTGCAATTGTTGACGCGTAGACGCGGGTCGCGGTGGAGAAGTCGAGACGTGCAATCGTGGACGCGTGTCGCGTTGCGTAAGTCCAAGACGTGCAGACGTGCACCTGTGCACGCGTAGGACGCGGGTCGCATTAACCACCCCTCGCCTTTATAGACGCCTCCTCGCACTGTCGCAGTCACTCTCACTCGCTCACGCATCGCCAACTCTCCCACGTCCCATCATCTTCTCCAAAGCAAAAACCCTCTCCCTCTCCCTCTTCCTCCGCCGGAGAGATGGACAAGGAGAATGCCAATCCCATCGTCGAGGTTGGCTCGAAGCGCGACGCCTCCATCTTCGGTCCAGTCCCCTCGACGGGCGACGCCACCGCCGCCGCCGTCGCCGGTGCATCGGAGGCTGCTGCCGCCGGTGGCAGTCAGATCCCGGCGGGATGGGACCCCTACGACCCCGTGCCGTACGTCCCGCCCCCGAACCCCTACGACACCTCCCTGGAGGACCCATGGAACGAGGTAACTACGGTTTGCTTCCTTTTTGTTCCCCATTCCTTTTTGAACCCTATTTTTGCTGGTGTAGATGGATCTGTAGATGGATGAGTATTGGGCTAATATTTGCGCCGATTTTATTCCATTTTGTTTTGATCACTTCTTGATTTCGTTTAAGATTTGGGGTTCGGCTGTTCGGTTAATTTATGCAAGTAATATTGGATCTCAATCAGTTAATTTATGCAAGTAATCATGGGATCTCAATCGGTTATTTTATGCACTAATCAAAAGATATCAACCGTTTAATTTTGCAAATAATCTCGAATGTGTTCAAGTTCAGATCTAGTTCAGATCTAGAATCTGTTTCTTTGCCTATGATGAATGGTTGGGCACAAATTTTTACGGGGAGGGTTCAGCGAACCATTGCTGTGTACAAATCTGTTGTGCATGAGCTTTAGTTCGCTTACACCTTCCCCGTAGATATATAATCATGTCCACTCTAACCGAGGCTGACTCTGTTTTTCTTAACTTTGTTATCATGTACGTTAGTCATCGTTGCAACTCATTCACTAGTTTCTGTTTGATATGGATCGGATGTACGGCAGCGACGTCGGCAGCGACGAAGAGGAGGAGGACGTCAAGACTCGCCGAGTGCTGCGGAGGCTGCAGGTCGGCCGCACATCTCCTACTTCGCCAAGGAGGTGTACAGGTGCCCCTTCGCACCGGGAGACTCGGCGCCACGGACTTCAACCGCCTCGTCACGCATGCTGAGAACATCAGCAACACCTTCCCCAAGGTCGGCACGACGGTGAACGTCCACTCCTTCCGCGCCAAGCACGGGCGCTCGGCATGCACCTCCGCAGCTTGCGGCGGGTGGAGATCTCCGCCGGGCGCATGCCTCCGCTCAAGCCCAAGGCTCCCAAGGGGAGCAAGAGCAACAAGTGGAGGGAGAGCCGGATGGGGTAGGCGGAGGCCTGGACGTGTGCTGCTCCTGCTGCCGCCTCCTAGTTTGTTGTTGGGATCCCTTTGTTGTTAGCTAGGGATCCCTTGTTGTTATGTTAGTATGATGGTGCTTGTGAAGAACCTCGTTACTATGTTGGCTGCTGTGTATGCAGCCTATTATCTATCCATATTATCTAGGGATTATCTATCCCTAGTCTACTATATTTTGTTGGCCGTACTTAGTTTTCTTGATTTACTATGACCGTGAATTTATCGTACATTATCCCGGAGATTTGCTTCTAGATTTAACTACATACATATGGACCGGAGGGAGTACTAGATTTGCTGCCATATTGGGCAAACAACGAGGGCCAAAAGGCACAAATAATTGAAGAAAGTCAGAAATGCAAGCTTCTCTAGATTTTATACTAATTTGGTGAAAAGGACGAGAGAGAAAGAGGGGAAAAAGGTGCACTTAATAATGCCAATTTGGGGCCGAGAGAGACAGAACCCAGCTCCTGCTCACGTGCAACCAAACGCTTCTCGTCCTGTCCCACGCGGTCCCTTTCTACCAGCCCCACGCGACGCGGGCCCACACGACTCGGCCCCACAAGACGCGGCCCCACACGTGACGAACGTCAACTAAACGGGAATCCTGCCGTCTGAGCTGCTTCTGCGGGTTTCAAACAAGGGCTTGGGGAAAACTGAGGAAAAACTAAGGAGCTGGGGAAAACTGAGTACAACTAAGGACCTGAGGGCACGAAAATAGACAAGAACATCACGGAAAATCCAGCAGGAGGATCAGGCCGAGAGATCGCACCTGGAAGGATCACATCTCCCGCGTCGGAGGATATCAATCCTAAGCTTCGGGACCTCTTTTCGTCACGCTTGGTGACGGTTGAAGCTACCCAGTCCCCAGGTTTGGCCATCAAGCCCGACGGCGCTAGCGGCGCCGGGGCTGGGGGAGGGGCGCTCGGAGCGCTCCCCTTCGGAGGAGGAGAGGACTTGGCAGCGGCACCTCCGCTGGTGGAGCTAGCAGCGGCGGCGGTATTCTTCTTCTTCACCATCGCGAGATCTAAGGAAGATTGAAACTGTGGCGGCGGCGCAACAATGGCGAAAGAAGGAAGAGGGGGAAGAATGAGGAGATGCTGCGGGAACCGTGGAGAAGATTGCGAATTTTTTGCCCTTTGGAGATTTTAAGAAGAAGTTAGAGCAAGCACGTGGCACTTAAGGAAGGGAGAAAACTGACGGCCCACTACGCCCACGATTGTGCAAAATCGAGGAGCCACCTCGATCGTTACAAGGTCAAACCCTAAACCGTTGAATGAACAGGGCTAGGGCTAGCTTGTCATGATAGACCCGTCAAATCAGCCCGCAACAGTTATACGTCATCAATGACGTCATGATTTGGAAGCATTCGAAGGAAAAATGAAAAGTTGTCGGATGAAGGACTTGAGTCTACGCCCGGCCGCGTACATCCGCACCTAGACTCGGGGCTACTCCCATCGGGAGCGCTGACGCGCACCCGATAAAATGAAGACTCGACAGGATGAACAATCGAAGGAAGAAGGTTTGAGTCTGCACTCAGTTACAAGCGCTTGCACCCAGACTCGGGGGCTACTCCCATCGGGAGCGCGGCATGCACCCGATAGAAGTTTTTTGCACTCCAGGATCATGCCCGGGGACTTGATTCTGTGTAGGGTAACGTTGTTTTGCCATCGGCAGTTAACCAAACAACAGTTGGGCACGTTACTCATTATCCTTTGCATAAACAAAAATATATCGGATGACCTATAAAGACCTGTGGAAAACATCGGCAGAGGAGAATATTCGAGTGGTACAACTTGAGTCTACGCACGGATCGCGAGCATCCGTATCTAGACTCGGGGGCTACTCCCATCGGGAGCGCTAACGCGCACCCGATAAAATGAAGACAGAGTAGATTCAAGATGAACAAGGACAATGAAGGAGAAGAACATCAGAGAAGACATGCTTTAGTCTCTACCCGAATTATCTTCGGCTAGACACTCGGAGGCTACTGACGTGGGCACTACCCTTCGAGTAACCCACATTACCCTATCATGTATTGACTAATTGGAGGCCCATGAAGACACCTGAAGGCAAGATGGGCCACCAGGACGGCGCACCGAAGGTTCCTTGACGGGCAAGACAAGGAAACGATCGAACAAGGAAAGATTAGATCTAATCTATTGTAAACCTAGTCGTACTCGGTTAGGACCCTTGAGACCTGGCCTCCTATATAAAGACCAGGAGAGGGCCTGCCGAGACACACAATCAATCTTAGCCATCTTAGCCAGAGAAAGCTTAGAGCTAGGGCATCTTAGCAACAGCCATCTCGACGAGATCTCAGCCGAACTATTCGGCACCCCATTGTAACCCATTATCATCATAATCAAGAACAGACAGGCATGACGTAAGGGTTTTACCTCATCGAGGGCCCCGAACCTGGGTAAATCGCTCTCCCCGCTTGTCTGTGAACCGATGTCTCGAGTCAGCTTACAGGATTCCGTCAACCCTAAGCCCCTATCGGAGGGCATTGGCGAGGAGCACCCTCGACAACAGACCAATCGAGAGATCTCGTTGCGTCATACAAGTTATCCTTCACTTCATCGTCGTGTTTCTCCGCTGCCATCACCTCGTGATCATCATCACCACCGTTGCTTATCGAGAAGATCGGGCCACCCCTTATCAAAGATACTTATGTTGGAAATACGTACTCTTTTTTGATGCTCAATTAAATATCGGTTTATATCTCCAATATTTTTATTTCATGATGTGAATCAAGAACAAGACGAGTCATCCACATGAAGTTAGGCTAGCCATAGTGCTAGTATCTTAGCTAGTATCATGCATCCTAGTCCCACCAGAAATGATGATGTGGCAGGTAATTATGTATGAGAGAGAAGATTAGAGTATCATAGGTAGATATTGTATCATAGCGCACATCACGAGAAAAGTTAGTAGCAAATAAATCTTGTACACAAATTTGTATTGAGATTCTACAAATAATTAATATAGCAAAACTATGATACTGTACTAATCTATGGTACTATGCATTATGGATCTAGTATCATACAAAAATATCATATGCATGATACTATACTACCCACTATGATCAGCCTTAGGAGCAGGGAATCTTTGCAAAAAAGTTAAACTGAACCCCAAGAGATGGGTCCTTTAATTATGTAGGTAGCCAATAGAAAATTGTTATGCTTCATGATTCCATCATCGGTAACAACAAAACGGGAGTAGTTGAGATACAAACCAAGGGTCAGATCTTTAATCCTTTCAAATGCATGCATAGAGGAAACTAGATTTAGATGTGCGCCTCGGCGCGTGATCCCGTGAAAATCGCATAGATTTACATTTTATATAACAACAATAAAAATAAGGTTTTACAAAATAAAGTCAGTAGAATGAAATTGAGTTAAAGCACAAAAAAATACAGGTAATATGAACTTGTTGAGCAGCAACCCTGTCCAACTAACTTCATATTTCTCCTTCAGAACATGTAGACATAAGAAACAAACTACTTATCTAACTTCTGAAATAATGGTCCGAGCTATGGTATGCTCTAGCTACTGTCACTTTCTATATGCTTCTTGATTAAGAGTGGTTTCTATATGCTTCTTGATTACCAGTGGTAGAAATAGGAATTCAACGAAGAAATAACAGCGGTAACATAGATACATAAAAATAGGTAATGTGTAGTCCAGTACTAATAGTGCTTAAATTTATTAGATAACATGGCCAACCGGATCTTATATACATCCCAGAGAAATCGAGGCAAGTCCTATGAACAGGGTACTATAGGCAACTAAAATGGATAGAATGGGCGACATGTGAACACCATTCACGGTAAATAGCACAAACTTGCAAAACTAATTCAGATCTGGTCTGGCGAGAAGTAGCCTTGATGAAGTCTAGCCGCACGAAGAGCAAAAGAACGCCGGCGAGTATGCATTCAACATCCAAACCAGGTTGTACTGCTATAGCAAAAGTACCTAAGAAGATTCTTCCTGTCCGGTGGAAAGGACAAAAAGAAGGGAAAAACACAAATTACATAGGATGTAAATGGAGCAGATGGCAAGAATGTCAGATCAAATAATACATGTTAGGTAAAAAAATAACTTACGCACCTTAGGGTTTCATCTAAGAACATTAAGTTTGGTGTTTCAAGCTCATCATCGAAAAGCAGAAAATTATAATTGCTACAAAAATAATTGATACGTAAGATTGAAACTTATGTCATTTGGTTAAAAAGATTAATTAGACATTTACCATATCCACAAATAGAAAAGACAAATCTCAGCACTACCATATGCAACAGATCGAAAATGACATGATAACTTTCAGAGGAGCAGCGACTTCATCGCATCCTATAGCACCTCAATTTTTCCATGAGGTAGATTGGATTCTACGAACCTACAGTAAATATATTTTGGCTAAGGTAATCTACAACAAAAGTAACTGACCATTGAGAATACTGGTGATACAAATGTAGCACAATGCATGTGATCAACATGCCACAAAGGGTGCCATTGATCATTTAAGGTGTTGTATGTACTCCAATGCAAATCAGTTCTAGATAGTGAGAGGAGCCAAATCATATCTGGTTGAATGCATATTAAGGTTGAAGAGAACAAACCAATAGTTGCAAACAGGTGAGAAAGTAAGATGGATTGAAGAAGTTTCGCTTTCAATCCCACAAACTCATGATCAAGAATAGAATTCTAGTGAGCACCGTAAACACCAGTACCACATGTAAAGTAAATAACAGATACTACACATCCATTTGCAAGTGCCTTGGCGCACGATCCCGTGAAATTTACACTGATTTACATTTTGTATAACGAAAATAAAAATCAGGGAAAAAGACAATACATTTTTTAGGTTTTACAAAAGAAAGTCGATTGGACGAAACTGATAAAACACACGATAATTATGAGGATGGTTGGTAAAAGATATCTTATATTCCTCGATAATACATATTTTAGGTTTTAAGTCGATAGGATGAAATTAGGAGTACCTACATACATGTCTAGGGAGCTGAAACTGAGCCAACAATAACTCAAATCATTAAACATCAAGGATCTTCTCATCAGCATATTTGACAACATTGAGGTAGCCACAATGCCACATTGACAACATTACACTGTAGGTGCTTTTTTAAATAAATAATCTGCATGATGCAGAACACTGCATCTTGCGTAACACAGAGCATTTTCAAACTTTGCAATTGCAACAAATAGAAAAACAGAACACATGAGGCCACAAGTATTAATACAATACTATAGATTTATGATATTTCGAATGATCGTCTATGGCCTTAAGAAATACTACATATTTATAACATTTCGGATATGTTACTCTTGGGCCACTTCAGATTGTTGATTAAAGTTTCACTAATTTATTTTTATTAGTGGGGAAGCACAAATACAGAGAAGCAGAGCAAGTACAAATAGGACTAGAAAGCAGTAAGATGTAGGCCACAGTCTTACATACTAAGCGTTGAAGTATATCAAACATGTTTATTCAGTTTAATTAATAACCTACATGTACAACTCCACTTACGTTCATATCTTTCGTGGGTGCTATTTTCGGTTGCTATTTACACCTCTCCAAAAGCAATTAAAAAAAATCTATGCGAACTACAAATAATTTCACTACCTTCTGTAAACTGAAGTCATGACCAAAGATTCTCTGCCGACGTGAGATCATGCCTGCAAAATTACACTAAACATCAAATACTTCCTCCTGGATAACTAAGTTCTAACATTCATATTAGACTGCGTACGGACCTGACCAGCTTGCAGCAAGTAAATGACTCATTAGCTAATGCTAAGTTCTGAAAGGGGGTAATACAAAATGATTCATGTAATGCCAAAAAAAATCTACTCCCTCCGGTTCATATTAATTGACTCTACTTTTTCTATATTCATATGTATCTAGTTAAGTTTTTAGGCTAGATGCATTTATATCTAGACAAAGTTAAGTCCATTAATATGAACCGGAGAAAGTAGTAAACTTGGCCCAAAGCTTACAGATTTGGCTTTTCACCCGATCCTTTGGTTTTCGTTGCTCATGGTTTTGCACCTTTCGGCTGATCTTAGAGTTTTTTACCTAATTTCTCATCCTGCTGTATCAATCCTAAAGACGTATAAACTGCAAGATGAAAAAAAGGGAATGCCCTATGAAACTGAAAGTTCCCTGCAACAATATTAGTGAAGTATTACCAAACATGAGAGGCGCATTCAGGCTAAACATCAAGAAATACATGACTGATTACCAAATCTGACTATCGATTCTCAACACCACGTGATGCTGCCCTCGGTCTCGCGCAGCGCCGTAAGGTGCTAGACATCCTAATATCCTTGCTCTAAGGCATGGCATTCAAACCTGGTCTTCTACTTCTTTTTCATTCCCACAGAACTTCTCCTTTAACGCTGCTCCTATCTCCATTACTGTCAGTCCACATCAGAAAAACACTGTGTAAATGACCAGGGCGCTAGGCGGAGGCAAGCACGGTTCCTGGCAGGCCAGGCTGTACCCAGCTTAATGTATGCCTAGAATCTCCAATCTGAGCAAAGGAGCATTCATGATAAGAACCAGCTAGTAAACTGGAACATGATAAACTGACAGAAGCTTGCGCTCAAAAGCATCTCCTACATATTGGAACAAAGAACAGTTCATTAGATGTTGCTTAAAGTTAACATCATGGAAAAATGTGCATCAGCGAACACTACATCACGAAGGAAACCAAAAACCTCCAAACGCCTAGTTCTCTGTATCCCTTGTTGTTATAGCTACTCTCAGACCAGAATATCAAACAATAATACATATGCAACGCTGCTTAGAGTAATCGATGATCGCTTAAACCTACTAACTGCAGCTCCAGTGTTCCAGCTCTCTTGGTTTAGAAAGGAAGAGAAAGAAAGAGGGGAAACTAAAGCACAAAGATCAACCAAATCCTTTAGCTAGGAGATATCAGGACAACTTGCGTTGTCTCCACTCTCCAGTACCATCATATTCATGGTGCCTATTAAAGAAATGTCAAAAATGGCAATAAGGTATGCAGCATACGTAGATGGAATTCCATATTAACTCATTGAAAAGTAAAACCTGATCCATGCTAAAAAAGATAAAACAAAATAATTAAAATGCAATAATTAGCAGAAGGGAAAAATCAAGGAATGGAGATACACTAAAGCATATTCTTGCAGGCTTGCAGCTTATTTTGGGTTACAGAGTTCCGGAGATAGATAAATGTATGCTCTGAAATCATGTTTACACAAAATAAGCAGAGGAACGTTTTGTTTTTTCGAATGGTTCATTCCAAAATCTATAATCATAAGACACTTGGAAACTGACCACATCTGCCCTTTTATCTCTGTAGTAATGCCTCAACTAAGGTTGTTCTTGGCCTAACATACAGACACCATCAGAATCAAACATAATAGTGGACTCACTATCTTACTCAGCTCATGACCCATCACAGGAACACAAAGAAAGGAAAAAAATGGGCAAGATAAATGTGTATTGTACCTTCTAGCCTCAGAGTTGCAGACATTACGTAGTCCACTAACAGAATATAAACACAACCTAACAGATTTCCAGATCAATATCACATACTTACGGCCATCCTTGCATACATCCATTACGACACTAAATTTTTAGGCCAAACAATTTGCTAAATTAGTTTATCCAGATCGGACCTAACTATAATCTAATACACCCATAAAGGTTACTAATCCCAACCTCTATCATGTAGTTGTGCTTTCAGACTGAGTTTATATTCTGGAACAGGAAGCTGATTCCACATTTGGTTGAACACATCAGGCAATACACTGGATTGGACAACCTGTTGAGTATCATTTAAATTAAGCGTACATAGAACATCTCTAATGCAGCGGCATGATAGCAATCAGTCATGATTACACAAAAGGATGAAAGGCAGTATTAAAGTTACGGTACAACATATACCTCGACAATTTCTTCGATTGTGGGCCATATATATGGTGTTCCTTGTCCCGAAGAGAAGTATTACTCCACGGTTAACTCTGAAGAGAAGTATACCTCGGCAATAAGCATATACCTTGTCTTTACCCATGGTTTTACATGAAGAGAAGTATTACTCCACAGTTAACAGAAAGCAGAGAAGAAACATGAAGTACAACAATATATCAGAGGCAGCAGGGAAGAAAAAACCTCAAGACCCGGCTTGGCATGCTTTCTTTGCGACAAGGGCAGCACCAAGTATAACGCTGGGATTTGGTGTGCTGTGCAGCTAGTTATTGCTCCGATAACAACACCGCCGTACCAATCCTCGTTAACATCTTCTCCTCTCGTCTACTATCTTCACCAAGTAAATGTGAAGTAAGTTTCAGTTACAAAAAAAAATGGAGCATCTATGAGGGGAAATAAAGGTGAAGCTCCCCAACAGAAATTCAAGTAATGCAAGAAATGTCCATGAGATCTTGAAATAAGCTTGTTAGGTTGAAAGAGGGGATTACCATGCCCAAGAAAAGAACCGAGCTGCTTTCACACCAGCACCATTCTCATCTCCCACGTTTGAACACCTTATGCCCGCCATGGCCGCCGTGACTGTTATATTTGGGCTCAATCTTCTGAAAATTGCACTATGGTTCAGATCTGAAAATCCTCTAGCCATTACCTGATACATGTGGGCCCAATCTTTTGTAGAACTTATTCTTCCATAAAAGAACTGAACCAAAAGAAATAGAGAGAAATAAGAACCCTGCACTAATAGATCAATAGTTGCAGCAAATTAGGTATTACCGTACAATATCTTACCCTTATTGTTCATTCTCAGCACACCAAATTACAACTAATAGTCTGCTACTTCCATTCCACATAGAAACCAAAAGAGAGCTAGGAGAGAGCACCACACATCACCTTGATTAGATGAGAAGAACGGGAAGGACAGGTGGTCGCCGGAGCCAGATGCTGCCGCCGGTGTGGTTGCTGCTCCTTGTACTCGCTTCAGAGGAGGAGGATGTCCACGACCACGCTCCGGGTCTCGGCCCGTGCGCACCTCCACCATGGAGGACGCCTCCTCCGACCCGGGTTGCCCTCGAGCTCACTCCCTCGATGGAGATGGGGCGAGAGATGAGGCTGCAGCTTGGGAGCCCCACCAAGATCCGCCGCCGCAGTCCCTCTTGCATCCTCGCCAAGAGAGAGGAGGGAGGAGCGGAGCGCGGGGCAGGAGACGAACGGGAGAGGAGGGGGAAGGAGAGAAGAGGAAGGAGGGGGCAGGAGACGAATGGGAGAGGAGGGGGCAGGAGAGAAGCCGCCATTGGTGAGGACGAGACGCGCGTGGGGATTGGGGGAGGGATGGCTAGGGTTTGCTCTATTGGATGGTACCTTTTATACCCGGTGGTAAAAAACGGGTAAAAAACGGACGGCCAAGATGCATCGATGAAAAGATCCGATGGCTCACAAGCGCTAATCGCTGTGAGGTCCCCTATGGGGGGCATCATATATACCCCTGGAAGCTTCGCTCAATGTTGGCAGTTCTGAACCTAACACACACACACACTGAATTCATAGTTTGCTCCATAGAATCATTCCCGGAATCATATTGCAGTGGTGCCCGAAATTTTGAAATTTTAACACAACCTCCAACTTACGGGTGCGAACCGGTAATGGTAACACTAAAAACTCACACAATTCCAAATCAGAAACTTGGAAACACCTAAAACCTGAACGAGAATGACATAAGCAAGAGTGAGACTAAATGACTTGTTAATAGAAGAACATGAACACATCCACTCAAAACAGGTTACTCCTACTTACGAGTATGGCAACAACCCCAACATGTAGGATCTCTAACTCTCAAATCTGGAGTAGCAATTCTCGATAGCATCAAATTTATGAGGATGGAGCATCTTAGTGGTGCCAATTTCTCAGCCTCACAATAGAGGCCCATCTCGGTTCTTCTAGCTTTAATATGGTATCACCAAGAATAAAAGGGTACATGTCTATAAGAGATTTCAAAGGGTTATACCCGATCTAAGATTGAGGTATAGTGAGAAACATACAAGATTCATCCACTAGTTTAGACATCTTGCCCCTCTTTATAGTATGGATTCTCGTATGCATGCTAAATGTGATTCTTGGAACCATCAAAAGTATTGCCTTTCCAAATCCGCACAATCTCGTCGAACTTTTCAACAGGAAACTCCGGACAACGCAATGCGTAGATAGGTCAGCGCATGCGTCTTCCTTCTCAACATATACACCTCCTCCATCCCGTTTAGGACATCAGCTGCGTCCTTGTACTCATGGTCCTAGGAGGACCAACTGGAGTACGATGGGGATCGGAGGAGCCTCCGTCGTGGTACGTTAGTAGGAGGCAATGCTCTTCCTCCCCAACACGCTACATCACTGGGGATGAAACTAGTGTGTCCACCATAGAACCATATCGAACCTAGTGTGTCTACCAGAGAGCCGACGTGTGCCAAGACGGTGGTCATGTGGAACTTTCTATAGCCCTTGGAGACGCGGCCGAGGAAACTGGCTCGTTGCCAATTCGTGACATTCTAGAGGAGCACTACAAGAATTTTGTTGACTTGTGACCTTTTCTCACTGACCCTAGGTGAAATCATCATAAATCTATGACAATTTTGCACTAAATGGTCCTAAGTTGTTTGGGAGGGCCAAAACCCTAGAAAATTACGATGATTTGAGTGAAGAGAACGTCATACATGACATGAAATCGTCATAAGCCGGGCTACGCAATTACAATCAATTTGGATTGTCGTAAGTATCCTAATTAGCCAACTCATCATTCTTCGTCTATATGGCATGTTTATGTGTCACAACTAACTCATCAACTTTGTCGAGGTAAACGGGCTACACGGGTCGAACGGAATCCCAATAGGCAACTTGGTAGAAATGCACAACACACGGTTCCGCCTGTCCGAGATGTCGCAAAAAACAAAGCATAAGAATTTTTCAAACCGTAGCTAATCTTGTGCACACGATTTACTAATGCAGAAGGGTGTGCGGTGATTTCCATATGTATGATAACGGTTTTACGTGCTCCAATGGTGTGCTATAATTTAGTGACGTTCATTTTATGTGTTTCGTGTGCGTTGTTCATGCGAAGGAGCCTGCCTATGCCACAGGCATAAGATCGTTTTTTTTGGGCCTAAGCGATCTTCTGCACCTCACACAAAATTAAAGGGTCTTGCATATGTGATGGGGACCTTAAAAGGCCCGTTCTGTACAACTTCAAGGTCATGTCCTCCGGGAGATCCAAATGGACCAACACGGTCGGTTTACCTTCACGCGGACACATACATGCACCAAACATTGACCCCAAACCGTTGTCTTTTTTTTTAATCTCGGACCAACCCATTTCCAAACCAAATTTGGGATGAAAATAGGGTGATGAAGGCATGGTCCGCATGCCCATTTGTCGTAGGTTAAGAATGTCTCACCTGAGTCAGAAATACACCACTAGTGGAAAACGGGGCAATAGGCCCGGTCCATTTGGGCCTTTAGACCCGGTTCCCGAACCGGGACCAACTAGGCGGGACTAAAGGGGGTACCCTTTAGTCCCGGTTCAAAGATAAACCGGGCCTAAAGGCCTCAACACGTGGTGCGACCAGGGAGCTCGCGCTGGAAGGGCTTTGGTCCCGGTTCGTGGTACGAACCGGGCCTATGTTTCTCTGCCGCGGCAGAGAATTGCTATTTCTCTGCCGCGGCACAGATTTGGGCTGTACCAGCGTTTCTGCCGCGGCAGAGAAACAGTCTGTTTCCCTTGCCGCGGCAGAGTTTCAGCAATGCATATATATATCATTCAAGAAACCACGAGAAAATCGTCATGAATATATATAGACATCGTCAACAGTACACGACATCGTCAACACAGTACACGTGTAATGCATGCATATTTACAATACAACACGTCCTCGACGAACATCCTCCGCCGTCACGATCTTCCGATAGTGCTCTCCACCTGGGGTAAGGACCTCGGTAATAAAGAATCCCGCGATTTCCTCTTGAATTGCTTTTATTTGATCCGCTGTTATGAGAGTGTCCCGCAGGCGTGTCATCTATATTTAAAAAAGGAGATCAATATATGAATGGAACTCAATACAATAGATGGTACTAATTAAGATTAATTGTGAAAATTTGTTATCGTACACGAGTGTGGTGTATTTGGGCATCCCCACCCTTGGGACAGGACATGTCACGCATGAAGGTGCGGACGTAGTATCCACATAAGTTATTCCCTTGTTCCTGCCTCATACACTTTACGAAAAAATAGTTCGATCAAACTAATAATCAAGCATCGTATTGAAAGTAAATATCATATATAAAGTTTCACGGACATAGCTATATATATAGTACTACTTACAGGGTAATCTCTAAATGTAAGCTCCGGTTTCCATTTACCCGGAACGAGTATTGATGAACCGTTTCCAAGCCCTGCCCGGCAAAAAATAATGAGTAAATGAGTAATTGATTAGTTGATGATATCTTCGAATTAGAGCAGATGAAGATGCCAATACGAAATTGATTGAAACTACCTCCGGAGGATGGCAGCCATGTCCGCCCATTCCGCATATTCTTTACGTTTCGAGTCCATGACGTTTACGACTCCAAGGTGAAGATCAATGATTAGGAGAATAAAGTGGAAACTGCACAAGCATAGCTCAATGATTACGAGAATAAAGTGGAAGGTGCACAAGCATAATGTATGTTATATATAACACTCACTTGAAGTTGTAGGGAAAGAATATATCCTCTTTGTCTCGCTTGCTTCTCTAAAAACATTACGATGTTGTCCTCTCGTGTCCTTGGGGT
>NC_061511.1:5974550-5987724 GCF_022539505.1 Lolium rigidum | reverse complement strand
AAGCAAACACTTGTGTGAACTGTGCATTGATTCCTACATACTTGCATATTGCACTTGTTATATTACTTTACATTGACAATATCCATGAGATATACATGTTACAAGTTGAAAGCAACCTCTGAAACTTAATCTTCCTTTGTGTTGCTTCAATACCTTTACTTTGATTTATTGCTTTATGAGTTAACTCTTATGCAAGACTTATTGATGCTTGTCTTGAAGTACTATTCATGAAAAGTCTTTGCTTTATGATTCATTAGTTTACTCATGTCATTACCATTGTTTTGATCGCTGCATTCATTACATATGCTTACAATAGTATGATCAAGGTTATGATGGCATGTCACTCCAGAAATTATCTTTGTTATCGTTTACCTGCTCGGGACGAGCAGGAACTAAGCTTGGGGATGCTGATACGTCTCCGACGTATCGATAAATTCTTATGTTCCATGCCACATTATTGATGATATCTACATGTTTTATACACATTATATGTCGTATTTATGCATTTTCCGGCACTAACCTATTAACGAGATGCCGAAGAGCCAGTTGCTGTTTTCTGCTGTTTTTGGTTTCAGAAATCCTAGTAAGGAAATATTCTCGGAATTGGACGAAATCAACACCCAGGGTCCTATTTTTGCACGAAGCTTCCAGAAGTCCGAGGAGTAAACAAAGTGGGGCCACGAGGCGACGACACGCCAGGGCGGCGCGGCCCAGTTGCTGGCCGCGCGGCCCTGTTGTGTGGGTCCCTCGTGACCCTCCCGAGGCTGCCCTTCCGCCTACTTAAAGCCTTCGTCGCGAAACCCCCAGTACCGAGAGCCACGATACGGAAAACCTTCCAGATACGCCGCCACCGCTAATCCCATCTCGGGGGATTCAGGAGATCGCCTCCGGCACCCTGCCGGAGAGGGGAATCATCTTCCGGAGGACTCTTCACCGCCATGGTCGCCTCCGGAGTGATGAGTGACTAGTTCACCCCTGGACTATGGGTCCATAGCAGTAGCTAGATGGTCGTCTTCTCCTCATGTGCTTCATTATCGGATCTTGTGAGCTGCCTAACATGATCAAGATCATCTATCTGTAATTCTATATGTTGTGTTTGTCGGGATCCGATGGATAGAGAATACTATGTTATGTTGATTATCAATCTATTACCTATGTGTTGTTTATGATCTTGCATGCTCTCCGTTATTAGTAGAGGCTCTGGCCAAGTTTTTACTCTTAACTCCAAGAGGGAGTATTTATGCTCGATAGTGGGTTCATGCCTCCATTAAATCTGGGACGAGTGACGAAAAGTTCTAAGGTTGTGGATGTGCTGTTGCCACTAGGGATAAAATATTGATGCTATGTCCGAGGATGTAGTTATTGATTACATTACGCACCATACTTAATGCAATTGTCTGTTGTTTGCAACTTAATACTGGAAGGGGTTCGGATGATAACCTGAAGGTGGACTTTTTAGGCATAGATGCATGCTAGATAGCGGTCTATGTACTTTGTCGTAATGCCCAATTAAATCTCACAATACTCATTATATTATGTATGTGCATTGTTATGCCCTCTCTATTTGTCAATTGCCCGACTGTAATTTGTTCACCCAACATGCTATTTATCTTATGGGAGAGACACCTCTAGTGAACTGTGGACCCCGGTCCATTCTTTTACATTGAATACAATCTACTGCAATACTTGTTCTACTGTTTTCTGCAAACAATCATCATTCACACTATACATCTAATCCTTTGTTACAGCAAGCCGGTGAGATTGACAACCTCACTGTTTCGTTGGGGCAAAGTACTTTGGTTGTGTTGTGCAGGTTCCACGTTGGCGCCGGAATCCCTGGTGTTGCGCCGCACTACATCCCGCTGCCATCAACCTTCAATGTGCTTCTTGGCTCCTCCTGGTTCGATAAACCTTGGTTTCTTTCTGAGGGAAAACTTGCTGCTGTACGCATCACACCTTCCTCTTGGGGTTCCCAACGGACGTGTGCTTTACACGCCATCAATAGTCTAGGATAGAGATAGGACTCTCATGTCTTGCCTTGCACTCCAAGATGATGCATGTACACCTATATATACTCGCCCATGAGGCTCAATAGTACATCCAACATATTTCACATATCTCTCTCCCTCTCTATCGTTCAACACATCTAGTGATTAGCACAGAAAATTGCATTCTGACGAGCCGTACGAGCGCCAAGTGGGCGGCTGGGTCCACATGTCGGGCCATGTGTCCGGTCATAATTGGTTGACTGAAGATTTCATTTTATGTACAAGTTCGGCACATGTCCAAACTATGGAGCAAGCTGTGTCAATCAGGATGCGCCACGTGTAATGTACAGGAACTTTGTCGGAAGCAGATATTGTCGGATGATGTCACTCTAGAGGACATATGAGTATGTCACGCGACACGGCAGAGCCGACATGGACACAAGTTCTCTGACATGTCTGACCTCCTACCGCGTACGGTTATTCCCGTCACAATGCACCGGGTCGGATGGGCTTTGGGCTTGGACCTAGCCATCATGGATCCATGACGGGAAAATCTAATCGTTAGTATGGCCATCTGTGACGCGAGATCCGCCACGGTCCTGCAAACCGTCAGGATCACGTGTCTGTGATGCATTTTGGACATTCGCCCACGAACTAAAATTGTTATAGAAGACCCATATGTTACTTGTGACATAACACAGCCGATGTGTTCCCCCCCTCGTAAGGAAGTACTTACAAAGGCACTCACACGGTGGACAAGTTTTAACCAGTTATTATTTAAGTTATTCCATCTTACTATGCAAGTTATTAGTATTGAAACAACATGTGTAAGTTGTCTATGGTCGAGTCATACAGCTCCAAGTCATCCATAACCGCGAACACGGCTTATCGATAAGATTGTAACCCTGCAGGGGTGCCCAAATGTGCCCACACGCACGATCAACCCACTTGCGACAGGTGGATATCACGACTCGCACTCTCCTTCACTAGAACAATGTCCAGGAAGCCACCTAACCTAGTTGAACCCAAATCGAAGTCTGGCCGGATCTCCGAAGCGGACCTAGCTATGTGCGCCAGCGTGCTAGGTGGTTTAGCACACACCGGGGCGATAAACCACTTCATAGAGGCTCCGCAACCTATACGTGTATACTAGAAACAGGGAATACAAGGCACCTAGGGGCTTCCCAAAGATAAAGAAGTAACAGGCTGGGATGCACACAATAACAAATGGTAAAACATTACGAAACTAGTTGTGGCCACTAGACAAAGCTGAAGATTCCGGCAGTGGTCGAGGGGAGACCCAATAAACATACCCACGTGTGGTTAGAGCGCTCAATCTCGGAACAGATAACAAGAACTCGGGGTCCATGGTTTTTAGAGAAACACAATTGAGCCGTCATAAAACGAGCAGCTGACCCACCGATGCCTCCGCTAACAACTATTAACAAGTAACTATGATACCCTCAACAGATATAACCAGGTAGCAGGTGTCATGATCCCCAAACAGATAACCCGATAAGTATAGCGATAATGGTAACAAGATATAAACAGCACTAGCATGCACTACGACTCGCAAGGCAGACCCGGTAACCAAACAATAGATGTAGGAGGGTGGTGGAGGCAATATGGGCTGCTTATGTAACAAGTGGATGGGACACGTGACAAGAACGCAACTCAAGGCTAGCATAAGGGAGAAGGCAAAATAAAATAGGTGAGCGACTCCTGCAGAGACAGGAGTTTAGGAAAAGCTTGCCTGTTAAAGCTTGCCGAGGAACATCCGGAGGAATTGTCGTATCTCACATCAACACTTCGTGATCCTATCCGGGAAGAAGCAAATGCTGGAACACACACCGGATGCAAGCTTACTACTATGGATGAAGAACCGGCATGACGAAGATGATATGCATGGCATGGCAACGATGATGCGGTGCGACTTATCCAATTTAATCGGAGTTGAAACCCTGGACAAACAAAATAAGGTTGGAGTTGCATTTTCTACTGACAAGTTAAGTGTTGATTAGCATAGCAAGACATGGCAGGGGTGAACTACTTCAAGATTAAACGGAGCGGGGAAACCTTAGTCGGTGTCCGAAATACTCTGCATATATCTGAGGTGAAATGCACAAAATATCGCGTCGCGACATGATGCGAGGTGCAAACAGGCATATGGATGGCATACTCATGTTCAACACATTTTTCCGATCAATTTTCATATATAAAACATTCTCATTTGAATTAGCAATTAAAAGATATTAACATATTAGGGTTTTGTTATTTTAAAATAGTTAAACATATTTTATTTAACTCGAAAATGACCTGAAAACAAAACTGTAACTGGGGAAGGTACTGCTGGTTAGTTTCCCATAGGTTCAGGGGGTTTCCATAAAACGGTTAGAGGTGAGGACGACGGGTTGAAACTGAAAACTTTGCAGGGGCATTTTGCAAGAAGAACTGGATCTGGATGGGAAGAAACTTTTCTCACCTAGGAGAGATGTACCCCGCGTGCCAGGTGGGGCCAGGTGTCGACATGGAGGCCACGCTGGCAAACCATGTCTGCGCGCAGATGGATGGCGGTGACCACTAAGAGGATGGCATGGCGCGCGCGGGCGATGTAGAGGGTTCCAGGGAACGAGTCTTGGCGCGTTCGAAGTGCCTCGACGGAGCGGACCAGATGGTTTCATCGGCGCGAGCAGGGAAACATGGGAGGGTCACCGTCGGTGAGGAGCTACGGAGGCGGCGTTCGGTCACCATGGCGAATTCGAAAAGCGGAAGCAAAGCAGGGAAAAATCATGTCCGGGAGATGCACAAGCTTACCATGAAGCTCGACGTGCATACAGGGAGGTCGGAGACGCATCACAGCCACCACCGGAATCGGAGGTGGAAGACGATGTCCGGCGCGAGGAATCCGCGAAATAGCGGTCGGAATAGGGCGCCTCGGTTTGATTCCTTCCGTCAGGTTGTAGAGGACGACAATGCGCTTCGATTAGAGGTGGCGGCGCTGCTCGGGGTGGCCAGAGTCGCCCGTGCGACGATGATGGCGTTGGTGTTCTGTGGGGATTTTCCTCGCTCGTTTGCGTGCAGAGAACGGAGAAGAGGGAGAGAGGAGGGTGGCGGCGGCAGGGAGGGGGAGGGATGGTTTGGTGGCGCTAGGGTTCGGCGTGGGAGGATAAAGGAGGGGGAGCAGGTGGGAGCGGTGTGGTGTGGTGGTTGAGGACCACAGGGCTCACGCTCCCTGTGTGCTAGAAGACGACGAGGAAGGAAGAGTTCTCCATCGCTGAAGCGGTACGGGCCAAGGTGGGCTGGGCCAGGCCGTGGGGAAGAGAAAAGGAAGAAGGAGGCGAGCCGGCTCGGGCCTGCGGTGGAAGGAAGAGAGATGGGCTGCCAGGGGGAAAAGGGGGAAAAAGAGAACTGGGCCAGAGAGAGAGTGGCCCAGTGAGAGAGGTTGGGGTTTTCTCCTTTTTCTGTTTTTATTTTCTAATCATTTGAATTCAATTCCAATTCTGTTTTGAATTGAACCAAAGATGAGAATGAGATTAAAATTATTAGTTTCCAAAGTATTTACTTTATTTGTAACCAAAATAAAGCACATTATATTCCAAAATTAATTGTTGAACATTTATAAAATAGAGAATATGAGAGGGGTTTAGGGTTTATCAGAAAGAAAAGAGAGAGAAAGTGTATTAAAACCATATGAGAGAGAGAAATAAAGGGTTAGGGTTTTAGAAAATAATTTTAGTTGATAAAAACATGAATGATATGATGCATGATGCCATGATGATGCAAAAAAAGAAAAATACAAACAATTCTAATATAGGTGTTACCCTGGGCTGTTACAATTAGGCCCTGTCCTCGAGCAGGTGTTCCGAAGCTGGGTAAATCGTGTACCACCGTCCTGAAAGCTCTCCGCCCTATGGCCCTTACTTCTTCTCCCCTCCATGAGGATCCCTCCTCCGGGGTACCATCGAATTAGCAACGACACATATGATTCAAAGTTGTTCTTAACTATAAATGTTTTTGTTCCCCTTAATCTATATGGTTGTTCCACATGTGCCTCCATGTTGTTCCTACATACACATGGTTTTGTTCCCCTCAATCTATATGGTTGTTCCACATGTGCCTCCATGTTGTTCCTAAATACACATGGCTTTGTTCCCCTCAATCTTTATGGTTGTTGCACATGTGCCTCCATGTTATTCCTACATACACATGGCTTTGCTCCCCTCAAATTTTAGGGTTGTTCCCATATGATTCAAAAAAAATCCTTACTACAAATGTTTTTGTTCCCCTGGTTCTATATGGTTGTTCCACATGTGCCGCCATATTGTTCCTACATACACATGGGTTTGTTCCCCTAAATTTTTAGGGTTGTTTCCATATGAATAAAAAGTTGTTCCTAACTACAAATGCTTTTCTTCTCATCAATCTATATGGTTGTTCCCCATGTGCCTCCATGTTGTTCCTATCTACACATGGGTTTGTTCCCCTCAAATTTTAGGGTTGTTCCCATTTAACTCGCAATTCCTAACTATAGATGCTTTTGTTCCCCTCAATTTATATGGTTCTTCCCTATGTGCCTCCATGTTGTTCCTATGTATACATGGGTTTATTACCCTAAAATTGTAGGCTTGTTCCATTTGACTCAAATTGTTCCTAACTATAAATGCTTTTTTCTCTTCTCAATTTATATTGTTTTTCTCCATATGCCTCCATGCTGGTTCATATCTACACATGGTTTTTGTTCCCCTCAATCTATGGGGTTGTTCCCTTTTTGACTCAAAATTGTTCCTAGCTACAACTTGGTTTGTTCCCCTCTATCTATGGAGTTATTCCCTATGTACTACATAGTTATTCCTAGCTAGAAATTGTTTTGTTCTCTCAAATTGTAGGTTGTTCTTCGTATGCCTCCAAGTTGTTCCTATCTTAAAATGGGTTTGTTCCGGTCAATCTATAGGGTTGTTCCATATGTGCCTACAAGTTGTTCCTATCTGCACATGGGTTTGTTCCCCTCAATTTGTAGAGTTGTTCCCATTTAACTCCAAATTGTTACTCACTAAACATTTATTTAACTCCAAATTGTTACTCACTAAACCTTGAGGTGTGGTTGCTCGGTGCACACCAACACCGCAAAGGCCTCACCCCAAGATGCGGTACTCACACCACACACCGAACGCCACGAAGGCGCCTCACCTTATTTTCCGGTGACCCTCGCCACAAAGGCCTAGGTCACGGTTCCACTAAGGGATTTCCTTCGAGGCGGAAACCGGGCCTTACACAAAGATTGGGGCACACATCCACAACTTAATTGGAGGCTCCCAACAAATCGCCACAAAGGCCTAGAATCCGTCTAGGGTTCCAAGAACCCAAGAGTAACAACCTTCTTGCTTTCACCACCACGAATCACCGTGGAGAACTCAAACCTATGCACCAAATGCAATGGCAAGAACACCACAAAGATTCCCAAGTCCTTCTCTCTCAAATTCCAACAAAGCTACAAAAGCTATTGGGGGAATAAGAGAGGAAGAACAAACATGAGAACTGATAACGCGTGAAGCACACGTCCGTTGGGAACCCTAAGAGGAAGGTGTGATGCGTACAGCAGCAAGTTTTCCCTCAATAAGAAACCAAGGTTATCGAACCAGTAGGAGTCAAGGGCCACGTGAAGGTTGTTGGTGACGGAGTGTAGTGCGGCGCAACACCAGGGATTCCGGCGCCAACGTGGAACCTGCACAACACAATCAAAATACTTTGCCCCAACTTAACAGTGAGGTTGTCAATCTCACCGGCTTGCTCTAAACAAGGGATTAAATGTATGGTGTGGAAAATGATGTTTGTTTGCGAAGAACAGTAGAGAACAATGATTGCAGTAGATTGTATTCAGATGTAAAAGAATGGACCGGGGTCCACAGCTCACCAGTGGTGTCTCGATAAATAGCATGTTGGGTGAACAAATTACAGTTGGGCAATTGACAAATAGAGAGGGCATAACAATGCACATACATATCATGATGACTACTATGAGATTTACTTAGGGCATTACGACAAAGTACATAGACCGCTATCCAACATGCATCTATGCCTAAAAAGTCCACCTTCGGGTTAGCATCCGCACCCCTTCCAAGTATTAAGTTGCAAACAACGGACAATTGCATTAAGTATGGTGCGTAATGTAATCAACACAAATATCCTTAGACAAAGCATCGATGTTTTATCCCTAGTGGCAACATCACATCCACAACCTTAGAACTTTCCGTCACCGTCCCGGATTCAATGGAGGCATGAACCCACTATCGAGCATAAATACTCCCTCTTGGAGTCACAAGTATCAACTTGGCCAGAGCCTCTACTAGCAACGGAGAGCATGCAAGAACTTAAACAACACATATATGATAGATTGATAATCAACTTGACATAGTATTCCATATTCATCGGATCCCAACAAACACAACATGTAGCATTACAATGATCTTGATCATGATAGGCAGCTCACAAGATCTAACATGATAGCACAATGAGGAGAAGACAACCATCTAGCTACTGCTATGGACCCATAGTCCAAGGATGAACTACTCACACATCAGTCCGAGGCGATCATGGTGATGAAGAGTCCTCCGGGAGATGATTCCCCTCTCCGGCAGGGTGCCGGAGGCGATCTCCTGAATCCCCCGAGATGGGATTGGCGGCGGCGGCGTCTCTGGAACTATTTCCGTATCGTGGCTCTCGGTAATAGGGTTTTCGCGACGGAGAGTTTAAGTAGGCGGAAGGGCATAGTCGGACGGGTGACGAGGGGCCCACACCATAGGCCGGCGCGGGCCCCTCCCTGGCCGTGCCGCCCTATGGTCTAGCCGCCTTGTGGCGCCACTTCGTATGCTCCTCGGTCTTCTAGAAGCTCCGTGGAAAAATAAGACCTTGGGCGTTGATTTCGTCCAATTCCGGGAATATTTCCTTTGTAGGATTTCTGAAACCAAAAACAGCAGAAAACAGGCACTGGCGCTTCGGCATCTCGTTAATAGGTTAGTGCCGGAAAATGCATATAAATGATATAAAGTATGTATAAAACATGTGAGTATTGTCATAAAAGTAGCATGGAACATAAGAAATTATAGATACCTTTGAGACGTATCAAGCATCCCCAAGCTTAGTTCCTACTCGCCCTCGAGTAGGTAAACGATAACAAGGATAATTTCTGAAGTGACATGCTATCATAATCTTGATCAACACTATTGTAAAGAATATGAGATGAATGAAGTGATTCGAAGTAATGGTAAAGACAATGATTTAACAATTGAATCATATAGCAAAGACTTTTCATGAATAGTACTTTCAAGATAGGCATCAATAAGACTTGCATAGGAGTTAACTCATAAAGCAATAAATTCTTAGTAGAAAGTTTTGAAGCAACACAAAGGAAGATATAAGTTTCAGCAGTTGCTTTCAACTTCAACATGTATATCTCATGGATGTATATCTCATGGATGATTGTCAACACAAAGTAATATGATGAATGCAAATAAGCAAGTATGTAGGAATCAATGCACACAGTTGACACAAGTGTTTGCTTCTAAGATAGAAAGAAGTAGGTAAACCGACTCAACATAAAGTAAAAGAAAGGCCCTTCGCGAGAGGGAAGCATGGATTACTATTTTTGTGCTAGAGCTTTTCATTTTGAAAACATAGAAACAATTTTGTCAACGGTAGTAATAATTCATATGTGTTATGCATAAGACATCCTATAAGTTGCAAGCCTCATGCATAGAATACCAATAGTGCTCGCACCTTGTCCTAATTAGCTTGGATTTACATGGATTATCATTGCATAACATATGTTTCAACCAAGTGTCACAAAGGGGTACCTCTATGCCGCCTGTACAAAGGTCTAAGGAGAAAGTTCGCATTGGATTTCTCGCTTTTGATTATTCTCAACTTAGACATCCATACCGGGACAACATAGAAAACAGATAATGGACTCCTCTTTAATGCATAAGCATTCAACAACGAGATAATATTCTCATAAGAGATTGAGGATTGATGTCCAAGCTGAAACTTCCACCATGATTCATGGCTTTAGTTAGCGGCCCAATGTTCTTCTCTAACAATATGTATACTCAAACCATTTGATCATGATAAATCACCCTTACTTCAGACAAGACGAACATGCATAGCAACTCACATGATATTCAACAAAGGTGTAATAGTTGATGGCGTCCCCAGAAACATGGTTACCGCTCAACGAGTTTTTAAGCTACATATTCTTTACCACAATAGTTTTTAAGCTATTTTCACATGAGCTATATATTGCAAAGACAGAGAATGAAATTTTAAAGGTAGCACTCAAGTAATTTACTTTGGAATGGCAGAGAAATACCATGTAGTAGGTAGGTATGGTGGACACAAATGGCTTAGTTTTTGGCTCAAGGATTTGGATGCACGAGAAGTATTCCCTCTCAATACAAGGCTTTGGCTAGCAAGGTTGTTTGAACCAAACACAAGTATGATCCGGTACAGCAAAACTTACATAAGAACATATTGCAAGCATTATAAGACTCTACACTGTCTTCCTTGTTGTTCAAACACCTCACCAGAAAATATCTATACTTTAGAGAGACCAATCATGCAAACCAAATTTCAACAAGCTCTATGGTAGTTCTTCATTAATAGGTGCAAAGTACATGATGCAAGAGCTTAAACATGATCTATTTGAGCACAACAATTGCCAAGTATCAAATTATTCAAGAAATTATACCAATTACGACATGAAGCATTTTCTGTTTCCAACCAAATAACAATGAACGAAGCAGTTTTCACCCTTCGCCATGAACATTAAAAGTAAAGCTAAGAACACCTGTGTTCAAATGCAACAGCGGAGCGTGTCTCTCTCCCAAACATAGAATGCTAGGATCCGATTTTATTCAAACACAAACAAAAATAAAAACATACAGACGCTCCAAGTAAAGCACATAAGATGTGACGGAATAAAAATATAGTTTCACTAGAGGTGACCTGATAAGTTGTCGATGAAGAAGGGATGCCTTGGGCATCCCCAAGCTTAGATGCTTGAGTCTTCTTAAAATATGCAGGGATGAACCACGAGGTCATCCCCAAGCTTAGACTTTTCACTCTTCTTGATCATATTGTATCATCCTCCTCTCTTGATCCTTGAAAACTTCCTCCACACCAAACTCAAAACAAACTCATTAGAGGGTTAGTGCATAATCAAAAATTCACATATTCAGAGGTGACATAATCATTCTTAACACTTCTGGACATTGCACAAAGCTACTGAAAGTTAATGGAACAAAGAAATCCATCCAACATAGCAAAACAGGCAATGCGAAATAAAAGGCAGAATCTGTCAAAACAGAATAGTCCGTAAAGACGAATTTTTCTGGGGCACTTAACTTGCTCAGATGAAAAAGCTCAAATTGAATGAAAGTTGCGTACATATCTGAGGATCACGCATGTAAATTGGCAGATTTTTATGAATTACCTACAGACGGGGCTACTCAATTTCGTGACAGCAAGAAATCTGTTTCTGCGCAGTAATCCAAATCTAGTATCAACCCTACTATGAAAGACTTTACTTGGCACAACAATGCAATAAAATAAAGATAAGGAGAGGTTGCTACAGTAGTAACAACTTCCAAGACTCAAATATAAAACAAAAGTGCAGAAGTAAAATAATGGGTTGTCTCCCATAAGCGCTTTTCTTTAACGCCTTTCAGCTAGGCGCAGAAAGTGTGAATCAAGTAACATCAAGAGATGAAGCATCAACATCATAATTTGTTCTAATAATACAATCAAAAGGTAACTTCATTCTTTTTCTAGGGAAGTGTTCCATACCTTTCTTGAGAGGAAATTGATACTTAATATTCCCTTCGTTCATATCAATTATAGCACCAACAGTTCGAAGAAAAGGTCTCTGATACGTCTCAAACGTATCTATAATTTCTTATGTTCCATGCTACTTTTATGATGATACTCACATGTTTTATACACACTTTATGTCATATTTATGCATTTTCCGGCACTAACCTATTGACAAGATGCCGAAGAGCCAGTTGCTGTTTTCTGTTATTTTTGGTTTCAGAAATCCTACAAAGGAAATATTCTCGGAATTGGACGAAATCAACGCCCAGGGTCTTATTTTTCCACGAAGCTTCCAGAAGACCGAAGGAGATACGAAGTGGGGCCACGAGGTGGCACCACAGTAAGGCGGCGCAGCCAAGGAGGGGCCCGCGTCGCCCTGTTGTGTGGGCCCCTCGTGTCGCCCTGATACGTCCAAAACGTATCTACTTTCCCGAACACTTTTGCTATTGTTTTGCCTCTAATTTGTGTATTTTGGATGCAACTAACACGGACTAACGCTGTTTTCAGCAGAACTGTTATGGTGTCTCGTTTTTGTGCAAAAATCCAACTTTCGGAAAAAACCTCGGGATTTTGACGAAGGCCCTATTTCCCCGAGAAAACTCACGGAGCCGGAAGGGCAAGTCGGTGGAGGCCCGAGGGCCCCACACCCTAGGGCGGCGCGGCCCGGAGGGGGCGCGCGGCCCTAGCGTGTGGCCCCTCGGCAGGCCTCCGACGCCCTCCTTCGGACTACTTATCGCCCTCGACCTAAAAACGCACGGAGGGAAGTCGAAGTCGCCGTAAACCCTCCGGAACGCCGCCACATCGCGAAACTCCGTCTCGGGAGCCGAAGTCTCCGTTCTGGTACTCCGCCGGGACGGGGAATTGGAGGAGATCATCGCCGCCATCACCACCGACGCCTCTTCATCAACCAGCCATGTTTCCCCCATCCATGTGTGAGTAATTCCCCCGCTGTAGGCTGAAGGGGATGGTAGGGATTGGATGAGATTGGTCATGTAATAGTGTAAGATTGTTAGGGCATAGTGCCTAGTGTCCGTAATTGGTACTTTGATGATATTGTTGCAACTTGTTATGCTTAATGCTTGTCACTAGGGCCCGAGTGCCATGATCTCAGATCTGAACATGTTATTGTTTCATCATGATATTCATTGTTTATGGTCTTACCTGCAAGTTGTATACACATGTTGCTGTCCGGAACCAATGGCCCCGAAGTGACAGAAATCGGGACAACCGGAGGGGATGGTAGTGATGTTAGGATCACATGTGTTCACGGAGTGTTAATGCTTTGCTCCGGTACTCTATTAAAAGGAGTACCTTAATATCCG
>NC_061511.1:5938515-5974450 GCF_022539505.1 Lolium rigidum | reverse complement strand
GACGTTGACTCGCTCTCGCACTTGATCTTGAAATCAGCGTAGTCTTGCTCGGTGATCGAGGGATTTGACTCCTTGATCTTCTCGTAACTCTCACCACTACTAATCATTTTCTTCACTCGGTTCCTCCAACTAGCGAGGGCGGTGCTCATCTTCGTGAGGGCGGCATTGTGCACTTTGTTCCGCATGAGACGCTTTTCTGAGCAGTCCACCGGGAACTCGTATCGTTCGTGCAGCTTCTTGAAGAGGAGGGTGCGCAAATTCGCTCGGTCGGGATGCCCGAGGTTCTCGGTGTTGATCGAGACCGTGCTCCGGAGGATGCACCCGAGTTGGGCAGAGTACCCTTTGACTAAATCAGGGGCGCCGTTGGAAGCCCAATGGCGTTCACTTCGGTGAATGCCTCGCTTCACGGTGCCGAGCACATTCGGGCGACGCTCCCTCCGTAGCTTCTTCGGTGCGCCGGTGTCATCCTCGCCGGCACCATCCGTGGTGTCATCCTCGGCGGCACCATCAGTGGTGTCATCCTCGGCGGCATCGTCCGCTCGGTACTCTGGATCGGTGCCAAGTGCCATCATCCTCGCCGTCGTCGCGGCGAGGTTGTGACTCCATCACCTCCATTTCATCGGTTAGCATCCAGAATGGCTTGCTACCGCTGCCGCCGGCCTCTTCGTTGTTGGCCATGTTCGAACTAAGTAGGAAAAAATGCATAAAGTTAGCGCAAGAATTCACGGAAAAATTGGGCATGACCTATGCTAATTTATGGACATATGAGTGCCCCATTTTCGCCGAAACGGAAATGAATCAACATTTCGGCGATAATGGGCAACTCTGTCGATCCCTGCACAAGAATATGACACCATATACACCAAAAAATCCACCAGCTGAGCACCATGGCACATATACACCAAAAAATCCAGCTAAGCACCATAGCACATGTACACTAATTGAGCACCATAGCACATATCGACCAGCTGAGCAGCCAGTACCACCATCCAACAGCACCTAGTAGCAGCAGCAAGCTAGCTAGCAGCAGCAGCAAGCTAGCAGTAGCTAGCACCAAGCTAGCTAGCAGCAGCAAGCTAGCAGTAGCTAGCAGCAGCAAGCTATAGCAGCGCAAGTAGAAGGCCTGAAGCAATTACCAGCAGCAGCAATAACAATTGAGCAGGTTCGGCACCGGGAAGAAGACGACGACGCTCCGGGAAGAAGACGACGACGCTTGAGCAGGTCCGCCTCCAAGTCGATGAAGGGTGCCGACGAGGTTGCAGCCACTGGAGCACCTAAACAAAGAAGCTATGAAGGTTACTGGAAGTCGTAAATAAATAAAAGAAATTTCTCTCAAGTACCAACTAAATATCTTGCACCTAAACACTACTGCTCCTAAACACTACTGCTCCTAAGCACTACTGCTCCTAAGCACCTAAACACTACTGCCGTGTCAACAAAATGAGGAGAGGGACAAGATAAGAACTATCCTACAGAGTTAAACTTGGCATGTTGCTCTGAGCTATTTTTCTACTGTGTTAGTATGGCTGTCATCCTTTTGTGGTCTTCGATGAATCTGATGGTACAAAATTATTTTGTATTTCAGGTTAGTTTTTCCCAAATGTGGAATTAGATATGGCAGCGGAAGTACCTATCCATCTGAGCCGAGAAACAGAATCAGAAAGACAGAGTGCGTTGTTTCTATTTTACCGAATCCACTAAAATTATGATGCAGGTACCAACACAGGCTAGGCATATAGTATATGCTATTTTCCAATGCCTTTGGAAACATTTGGAATATATGGCACAGTCCAACACGGTAGCAGCAGCAACCTGTAACATTTGTAGGCTCCATCATGGAGAGAAAACAATGTGTTATCTCGAACTCCAAAGTAACAGCTACATCAGACAGCAATCGAACCAACAAGATTGCAGCGATAAACGTTATCAGATTCAGCACACCGTGTACCACATATGACATATAATTCAGGGACATGATTCAACGAAACAGATTACAGCAAGCAGATTGAGTAATCACATTCACATAGGCACGGTGCAGTGAAATCTAATCAGTTAAGCAGCATAGAGCATCGGTACTACGAAAGTTCCAGTTCTGCAAATGCATCTGCTACTACATTATTCAGACAGAGACGACTGTGATTGGACCTTGGAGGGAGCGAAATCAAGCCTGCGCCTTGTCGGCGGGCTCGAGGGGGAGCACCGAGCAGAAGTAGCAACTAACCTAGCAGAGGAGAAGGAGGGGAGGAGCACGGCGGCTACCTGGGAAGGATGCGCGGTGGCGTCAGCGGTCGAAGGCGTCAGCGGTCCTCTGCGGCGGCGTCAGCGGTCGAAGGCGTGGCGGCGTCGGCGGTCGAAGGCGCGCTTCTCTTGCCGGTGCTCCACGACGTGTTGCGGCGAGTACGGCGAGCAGGTGGGGAAATCTCGATCCGGCCACGAGTGGGGAATGGAGGGCGAGCAGGTGGCTTCGGAGATCCAGGAGAAGGTGGGAGGGCGCAGTGCTGAATGGGCGCAGGGCGTCGCCGGCGGAGAGGAAGAAGGGGAGGGGTGGCAGCGCGAGGCGGATCGAGGGACGGCGGCGTCGCTCAGGGGGAAGAAGGGGAGGGGTGGTCAGGTGGGATCTGGTCGGGACGGGGGAAGAAGGGGAAATTTCTAAGTCCCCCGACGCCTTAGCAATAGCGCACCTCTCGGGGTGCGCCACTATGAGGCTTAGCAATGGCGCACCTCTAGGGGTGCGCCACCGCTCTTTATGTCCGGGTCAAAACAATCACGCGGGGGGATTGACATATCCCGCTTAGTATCGCATCGGCTCTGTCCCCGGTTGGTTTGTGCCAAACCCCCGCCGGCCAGGTTCGAACCCCGGCGGCCCCATTTTTTTCCTTTTCTTTTTAAATTGATTTAACACTATAATAAACATCCAAAATAGCATAATACACCAAAATAAAAGGCATAAATAATTATAATTATGTAGAATATTTAAAATACTATAGAATCTAGAAAATATCCAAAAATATAAATTATATGTCTATTTTGATCGGTACAATGTGAAGATTAACAATATGACATCCATTATTCATACAAGAAAATGATACATAATTATCTTTTCACAATCTTCTTGCCCTTCTTTCTCGCGGTTGAATAATTTAGCCCCGGAACTCCTAGACTTCTTCTCTTGAATGGACGGCCTTTAGGTAGGGTGGTCCTGCTTCTTCTTGTTGTGTATGGTTCTTCATCATCGTCGTCGTCATCTTCCATCTTCGGATCGCCGTACTGGTCAAAGTCTAGCTCGTTGGCGGCTCCATCCATTCCGATGATGCTCCTTTTGCCTCTCCTCACGACAACACGGCTGGGCTTTTGCGGGTCGGTAATGAAGAAGCATTGGTCCACTTGGGAAGCTAGTACCCATGGCTCATATTTCGCGGTGACCTTTGCGCCCGCTGTCTTGGATTTGGCTTCGGGTATAACCATGGTGGTGAAATGCCGGTCTTCTTTTATGACGTTCTTGGCCCACCTGACACGGAACATCGGCACATTCTCTCCGGCGTAGTGATGCGTGTAGTTGACACGTCCGTTGGGAACCCCAAGAGGAAGGTGTGATGCGCACAGCGGCAAGTTTCCCTCAGTAAGAAACCAAGGTTTAATCGAACCAGTAGGAGTCAAGAAGCACGTTGAAGGTTGATGGCGGCGGTATGTAGTGCGGCGCAACACCAGAGATTCCGGCGCCAACGTGGAACCTGCACAACACAACCAAAGTACTTTGCCCCAACGAAACAGTGAGGTTGTCAATCTCACCGGCTTGCTGTAACAAAGGATTAACCGTATTGTGTGGAAGATGATTGTTTGCAGAGAAAACAAGTAAAACAAGTATTGCAAGCAGATTTGTATTTCAAGTATAAAAGAATGGACCGGGGTCCACAGCTCACTAGAGGTGTCTCTCCCATAAGATAAAAGCATGTTGGGTGAACAAATTACAGTCGGGCAATTGACAAATAGAGAGGGCATAACAATGCACATACATGACATGATAAGTATAGTGAGATTTAATTGGGCATTACGACAAAGTACATAGACCGCCATCCAACCGCATCTATGCCTAAAAAGTCCACCTTCAGGTTATCATCCGAACCCCTCCAGTATTAAGTTGCAAAGCAACAGACAATTGCATTAAGTATGGTGCGTAATGTAATCAACAACTACATCCTCGGACATAGCGCCAATGTTTTATCCCTAGTGGCAACAAGCACAACACAACCTTAGAACTTTCTGTCATCGTCCCGGTGTCAATGCAGTGCATGAACCCACTATCGAGCATAAATACTCCCTCTTGGAGTTAAAAGCAAAAACTTGGCCAGAGCCTCTACTAGTAACTGGAGAGCATGCAAGATCATAAACAACACATATGTAATAACTTGATAATTAACATGACATGGTATTCTCTATCCATCGGATCCCGACAAACACAACATAGAGTATTACGGATAGATGATCTTGATCATGTTAGGCAGCTCACAAGATCCAACAATGAAGCACAATGAGGAGAAGACAACCATCTAGCTACCGCTATGGACCCATAGTCCAGGGGTGAACTACTCACTCATCACTCCGGAGGCGACCATGGCGGTGTAGAGTCCTCCGGGAGATGAATCCCCTCTCCGGCAGGGTGCCGGAGGAGATCTCCAGAATCCCCCGAGATGGGATCGGCGGCGGCGGCGTCTCGTAAGGTTTTCCGTATCGTGGTTTTTCGCCTCGGGGGTTTCGCGACGGAGGCTTTAAGTAGGCGGAAGGGCGAGTCGGGGCCGGACGAGGGGCCACACCATAGGGCGGCGCGGGCCCCCCGGGCCGCGCCGCCTTGTGGTGTCGCCACCTCGTGGCCCCACTTCGTGTGTTCTTCGGTCTTCTGGAAGCTCCGTGGAAAAATAGGCCCCTGGGTCTTCGTTTCGTCCAATTCCGAGAATATTTCGTTACTAGGATTTCCGAAACCAAAAACAGCAGAAAACAGGAACTGGCACTTCGGCATCTTGTTAATAGGTTAGTTCCGTAAAATGCACGAATATGACATAAAGTGTGCATAAAACATGTAGGTATCATCAATAATATGGCATAGAACATAAGAAATTATCGATACGTCGGAGACGTATCAAGCATCCCCAAGCTTAGTTCTGCTCGTCCCGAGCAGGTAAAACGATAACAAAGATAATTTCTGAAGTGATATGCCATCATAACCTTGATCATACTATTTGTAAACATATGTAATGAATGCAGCGATCAAAACAATGGTAATGACATGAGTAAACAGGTGAATCATATAGCAAAGACTTTTCATGAATAGTACTTCAAGACAAGTATTAATAAGTCTTGCATAAGAGTTAACTCACAAAGCAATAAATCAAAGTAAAGGTATTGAAGCAACACAAAGGAAGATTAAGTTTCAGCGGTTGCTTTCAACTTGTAACATGTATATCTCATGGATAATTGTCAACATAGAGTAATATAACAAGTACAATATGCAAGTATGTAGGAATCAATGCACAGTTCACACAAGTGTTTGCTTCTTGAGGTGGAGAGAAATAGGTGAACTGACTCAACATAAAAGTAAAGAGAATGGTCCTTCAAAGAGGAAAGCATCGATTGCTATATTTGTGCTAGAGCTTTTATTTTGAAAACATGAAACAATTTTGTCAACGGTAGTAATAAAGCATATGAGTTATGAAAGTTATATCTTACAAGTTGCAAGTCTCATGCATAGTATACTAATAGTGCCCGCACCTTGTCCTAATTAACTTGGACTACCGGATCTTTTCAATGCACATGTTTTGACCAAGTGTCACAATGGGGTACCTCCATGCCGCCTGTACAAAGGTCTAAGGAGAAAGCTCGCATTTTGGATTTCTCGCTTTTGATTATTCTCAACTTAGACATCCATACCGGGACAACATGGACAACAGATAATGGACTCCTCTTTAATGCATAAGCATGTGGCAACAATTATTATTCTCATATGAGATTGAGGATATATGTCCAAACCGAAACTTCCACCATGAATCATGGCTTTAGTTATCGTCCCAAAGTTCTTCTCTAACAATATGCATGCTCCAACCATGAAGGTGGTAGATCTCTCTTGCTTCAGACAAGACGGACATGCATAGCAACTCACATGATATCCAACAAAGAATAGTTGATGGCGTCCCCAGAAACATAGTTATCGCTCAACAAGCAACTTAATAAGAGGTAAAGTGCATAAGTACATATTCAATACTAAAATAGTTTTTAAGCTATTTGTCCCATGAGCTATATATTGCAAAGGTGAATGATGGAATTTTAAAGGTAGCACTCAAGCAATTTACTTTGGAATGGTGGATAAATACCATGTAGTAGGTAGGTATGGTGGACACAAATGGCATAGTAGTTGGCTCAAGGATTTTGGATGCATGAGAAGTATTCCCTCTCGATACAAGGTTTAGGCTAGCAAGGTTATTTGAAACAAACACAAGGATGAACGGTACAGCAAAACTCACATAAAAGTCATATGGTAAACATTGTAAGACTCCATACCGTCTTCCTTGTTGTTCAAAACTCAATACTAGATGTTATCTAGACTCTAGAGAAACCAAATATGCAAACCAAATTAGCAAGCTCTAAGTATTTCTTCATTAATGGGTGCAAAGTATATGATGCAAGAGCTTAAACATAAGCACAACAATTGCCAAGTATCAAATTATCCAAGACATTTTAGAGTTACTACATGTATCATTTTCCAATTCCAACCATATAACAATTTAACGAAGATGAAACTTCGCCTTGAATACTATGAGTAGAGCCTAAGGACATATTTGTCCATATGCTACAGCGGAGCGTGTCTCTCTCCCATAAAGTGAATGCTAGGATCCATTTTATTCAAACAAAACAAAAAACAAAAACAAACCGACACTCCAAGCAAAGTACATAAGATGTGACGGAATAAAAATATAGTTTCAGGGGAGGAACCTGATAATGTTGTCGATGAAGAAGGGGATGCCTTGGGCATCCCCAAGCTTAGACGCTTGAGTCTTCTTAATATATGCAGGGGTGAACCACCGGGGCATCCCCAAGCTTAGAGCTTTCACTCTCCTTGATCATATTGCATCATACTCCTCTCTTGATCCTTAAAAACTTCCTCCACACCAAACTCGAAACAACTCATTAGAGGGTTAGTGCATAATAAAAATTCACATGTTCAGAGATGACACAATCATTCTTAACACTTCTGGACATTGCATAAAGCTACTGGACATTAGTGGATCAAAGAAATTCATCCAACATAGCAAAAGAGGCAATGCGAAATAAAAGACAGAATCTGTCAAAACAGAACAGTCCGTAAAGATGGATTTTATTAGGCCACCAGACTTGCTCAAACGAAAATGCTCAAATTGAATGAAAGTTGCGTACATATCTGAGGATCATGCTCGTAAATTGGCGTAATTTTCTGAGCTACCTACAGGGAGATAGACCCAGATTTGTGACAGCAAAGAAATCTGGAACTGCGCAGTAATCCAAATCTAGTACTTACTTTTCTATCAAAGACTTTACTTGGCACAACAAAACTCAAAACTAAGATAAGGAGAGGTTGCTACAGTAGTAAACAACTTCCAAGACACAAATATAAAACAAAAATACTGGAGTAAAAACATGGGTTGTCTCCCATAAGCGCTTTTCTTTAACGCCTTCGGCTAGGCGCAGTAAAGTGTATATCAAATAACATCAAGAGATGAAGCATCAACATCATAATTTGTTCTAATAATAGAATCATAAGGTACCTTCATTCTCTTTCTAGGGAAGTGTTCCATACCTTTCTTGAGAGGAAATTGATATTTAATATTACCTTCCTTCATATCAATAGTAGCACCAACGGTTCGAAGAAAAGGTCTTCCCAATATAATGGGGCAAGATGCATTGCATTCAATATCCAAGACAACAAAATCAACGGGGACAAGGTTATTGTTAACCATAATATGAACATTATCAACTTTACCCAAAGGTTTCTTTTTAGCATTATCAGCGAGATTAACATCCAAATAACAATTTTTCAATGGTGGCAAGTCAAGCATATCATAGACTTTTTTAGGCATAACAGAAATACTTGCACCAAGATCACATAAGGCATTACAATCAAAATCTTTGACTCTCATTTTAATGATGGGATCCCAACCATCCTCTAGCTTTCTAGGAATAGAAGTTTCAAGTTTTAGTTTCTCTTCTCTAGCTTTTATGAGAGCATTTGTAATATGTTTTGTGAAAGCCAAATTTATAGCGCTAGCATTGGGAATCTTAGCAAGTTTTTGCAAGAACTTTATAACTTCAGAGATGTGGCAATCATCAAAATCTAAATCATTACAATCTAAAGAAATGGGATTATCATCCCCAAGGTTGGAAAAAATTTCAGCAGCTTTATCACAGAGCAGTTTCAGCAGCTTTAGCGGTTTCGGGTAATTTTGCGCGCTTTGCACTAGGAGTAGAAGCATTGCCAACACCAATTATTTTACCATTGATAGTAGGAGGTGCAGCAACATATGAAGAATCAACATTACTTGTGGTGGTAATAGTCCAAACTTTAGCTACATTTTCCTTTTTAGCTAGTTTTTCATTTTCTTCTCTATCCCACCTAGCTCGCAGTTTAGCCATTAATCTTATGTTCTCATTAATTCTAACTTGGATGGCATTTGCTGTAGTAACAATTTTATTTTCAATATCCCTATTAGGCATAACTTTCGATTTCAAAAGATCAACATCAGAGGCAAGACTATCAACTCTAGAAACAAGAATATCAATTTTATTGAGCTTTTCCTCAACAGATTAGTTAAAGGAAGTTTGTGTACTAATAAATTCTTTAAGCATGGCTTCAAGTCCAGGGGGTATATTCCTATTATTGTTGTAAGAATTCCCATAAGAATTAGCATAACCGTTACCATTATTATAAGGATATGGCCTATAGTTATTACTAGAATTGTTCCGATAAGCATTGTTGTTGAAATTATTATTTTTAATGAAGTTTACATCAACATGTTCTTCTTGGGCAACCAATGAAGCTAATGGAACATTATTAGGATCAACATTAGTCCTATCATTCGCAATCATAGACATAATAGCATCAACTTTATCATTCAAGGAAGAGGATTCTTCAACAGAATTTACCTTCTTACCTTGTGGAGCTCTTTCCGTGTGCCATTCAGAGTAATTAACCATCATATTATCAAGAAACTTTGTTGCTTCACCAAGAGTGATGGACATAAAGGTACCTCCAAGCAGCTGAATCCAATAAATTCCGCGAAGAAAAATTTAGTCCTGCATAGAAGGTTTGGATGATCATCCAAGTAGTCGATCCATGGGTTGGGCAATTTTTAACCAGAGATTTCATTCTTTCCCAAGCTTGAGCAACATGTTCATTATCCAATTGTTTAAAATTCATTATGCTACTCCTCAAAGATATAATTTTAGCAGGGGGATAATATCTACCAATAAAAGCATCCTTGCATTTAGTCCAGGAATCAATACTATTCTTAGGCGAGAGATAGCAACCAATCTTTAGCTCTTCCTCTTAATGAGAAAGGGAACAATTTTAATTTTATAATGTCACCATCTACATCTTTATATTTTTGCATCTCACATAGTTCAACAAAATTATTGAGATGGGCAGCAGCATCATCAGAACTAACACCAGAAAATTGCTCTCGCCTAACAAGATTTAGTAAAGCAGGTTTAATTTCAAAGAATTCTGCTGTAGTAGCAGGTGGAGCAATAGGTGTGCATAGGAAATCATTATTATTTGTGCTAGTGAAGTCACACAACTTAGTATTTTCAGGGTTGGCCATTTTAGCAATAGTAAATAAAGCAAACTAGATAAAGTAAATGCAAGTAAACTAAATTTTTTTTTGTGTTTTTGATATAGCAAACAAGACAGTAAATAAAGTAAAGCTAGCAACTAATTTTTTTGTGTTTTGATATAAGTGCAGCAAACAAAGTAGTAAATAAAATAAAGCAAGACAAAAACAAAGTAAAGAGATTGAGAAGTGGAGACTCCCCTTGCAGCGTGTCTTGATCTCCCCGACAACGGCGCCGTAAATTTGCTTGATGCGTGTAGTTGACACGTCCGTTGGGAACCCCAAGAGGAAGGTGTGATGCGCACAGCGGCAAGTTTCCTCGGTAAGAAACCAAGGTTTAATCGAACCGAGAGGAGTCAAGAAGCACGTTGAAGGTTGATGGCGGCGGGATGTAGTGCGGCGCAACACCGGAGATTCCGGCGCCAACGTGGAACCTGCACAACACAACCAAAGTACTTCGCCCCAACGAAACGAGTGAGGTTGTCAATCTCACCGGCTTGCTGTAACAAAGGATTAACCGTATTGTGTGGAAGATGATTGTTTGCAGAGAAAACAAGTAAAACAAGTATTGCGGCAGATTTGTATTTCAAGTATAAAAGAATGGACCGGGGTCCACAGTTCACTAGAGGTGTCTCTCCCATAAGATAAAAGCATGTTGGGTGAACAAATTACAGTCGGGCAATTGACAAATAGAGAGGGCATAACAATGCACATACATGACATGATAAGTATAGTGATATTTAATTGGGCATTACGACAAAGTACATAGACCGCCATCCAACCGCATCTATGCCTAAAAAGTCCACCTTCGAAGTTATCATCCGAACCCCCTCCAGTATTAAGTTGCAAAGCAACGAGACAATTGCATTAAGTATGGTGCGTAATGTAATCAACAACTACATCCTCGGACATAGCGCCAATGTTTTATCCCTAGTGGCAACAAGCACAACACAACCTTAGAACTTTCCGTCACTCGTCCCGGTGTCAATGCGGGCATGAACCCACTATCGATCATAAATACTCCCTCTTGGAGTTAAAAGAAAAAACTCGCCGCAGCCTCTACTAGTAACGGAGAGCATGCAAGATCATAAACAACACATATGTAATAACTTGATAATTAACATGACATGGTATTCTCTATCCATCGGATCCCGACAAACACAACATAGAGTATTACGGATAGATGATCTTGATCATGTTAGGCAGCTCACAAGATCCAACAATGAAGCACAATGAGGAGAAGACAACCATCTAGCTACTGCTATGGACCCATAGTCCAGGGGTGAACTACTCACTCATCACTCCGGAGGCGACCATGGCGGTGTAGAGTCCTCCGGGAGATGAATCCCCTCTCCGGCAGGGGGCCGGAGGAGATCTCCAGAATCCCCCGAGATGGGATCGGCGGCGGCGGCGGCTCGCAAGGTTTTCCGTATCGTGGTTTTTCGCCTCGGGGGTTTCGCGACGGAGGCTTTAAGTAGGCGGAAGGGCGAGTCGGGGGCCGGACGAGGGGCCACACCATAGGGCGGCGCGGGCCCCCCGGGCCGCGCCGCCTTGTGGTGTCGCCACCTCGTGGCCCCACTTCGTGTGTTCTTCGGTCTTCCGGAAGCTCCGTGGAAAAATAGGCCCCCGGGTCTTCGTTTCGTCCAATTCCGAGAATATTTCGTTACTAGGATTTCGAAACCAAAAACAGCAGAAAACAGGAACCGGCACTTCGGCATCTTGTTAATAGGTTAGTTCCAGAAAATGCACGAATATGACATAAAGTGTGCATAAAACATGTAGGTATCATCAATAATATGGCATAGAACATAAGAAATTATCGATACGTCGGAGACGTATCACGTAGCTCAGCTCCCAGATCTCCTCGATCTTTCCGTAGTATCTCTGCTTGACGTCACCGGTGTAGGACTCCATCGTTACCCCGGAGTTCTGATAATCGCTCTTCATGTCCTTTTCCTCGGTGTAGAATGTGTAGCCGTTGATATCGTACGCCTGAAATGTCATCGGGTTCGTTCGGCGCCCTGTGACAAGGCGAATATGAGTTTTTCTTCCGCAGAAGAATCCTCATCTATAGGGTACGTCGGCATCTTGTCCTTGAACCACCGCGTGAAGGTTGAGTTGTGCTCTTTGATTATATCTCCGTCCAGTCCTCTGTTGGCCCCGATCACTCGTACGTCTTTGCGATGAAGGTTTTGTGCTCTACCACCCAAGGATCGACCACGTCTATGTGTTGTAGCGCGACTAGGTTTGCTCTTTCAAAGTCGGCGATTCGACCCTTGAAGTCGACATGCATTTCGCGGCTACCGTCGCGGTGATCCCATCCAGCGAGCTTCCCGAGATGCCTGTTTACGGCAGGCCAACGGGGTTCTCGATTTCTAGATAACTCGTGCGTAAGGAGATGCGGTCTTCGGTCGGAAAGCCCTTGGCTATGCTTCCGTCCGGGACGTGCCCTGTTGCGAACGTACCCTTTGATGACACCATTCATCCTTTCGAACGGCATCATGCTGTGCAGGAACGTCGGCCCCGCTTGGATGATATCCTCCACGATATGTACCAGCAGATGCACCATAACGTCGAAGAAAGCGGGCGGGAAGTACATCTCAAGCTCGCACAGTATCACCACGATCTCTTCCTGTAGCCTTCTAAGTTGCCTCACGCCAACATACTTCCGAGAGATGACGTCGAAAAAGTTGCATAGGCCAAAAGCGTTTCACGGACGTGCGCGTCCATGATCCCACGGATTGCAACCGGAAGTATCCGCGTCATCGGCACGTGACGGTCGTGAGACTTCATCCCGCTGAACCTCCGCTTCGCTTTGTCTAGGTACCGCTTATCTTCCCCGCGTAACCGTAGGGAAGTTTTACTCCTAGGAGACAGTCGAAAAACTGCTCGATCTCCTTCGACTTAGAGTGAAGCACGCGGGGGGCAGTAATATTCAATCTTTTTGGCATTTTTGCCCTTGCGACGACTTTGCGTGTCCTCCGCCTCATCATCGTCATCGTCATCATCATCATCATCATCATCATCATTAGGGCGTCCCGCGTGAAGCTCCTCCCTGATCTCAATTGATTGCAAGTCGTACCTTGCTTTCGGCCCATCTTTGGTCTTCTCTGGCATGTTGAGGAGGGTACCAAGCAGACTCTCGCACACGTTCTTCGTGATGTGCATGACATCAAGGTCTGTGAGGCACACGGAGGATCTTCCGATACGGCAAGTCCCGGAAAACAGACCTCGTCTTCCATACCTTAAGCAGCGGCTCCGGCGCCTTTCGCTTCTTTCCGGCGGTGGGCACTCTTTCCAATTTTTCAATAGCTCGTCTATTTGCTCGCCGCTTCTCGTACGTGGCCGTCTTCGGGGTTCGTCTTCACCATCGAACAGATCCTTGCGTTTCCTCCATGCGTCGTCCTCGCGAAGCCACCTTCGATGTCCCATGAACACCGTTTTCGAGGACCCGGGATCTCTATCTAGCTGGCGGTACGTTGTGTCGTCCATGCACCTTACGCATGCATTGAATCCGTGGACCACCTGCCCCGCGACATATCCGTAACCGAGAAAGTCGTGCACCGTCGTGAGCAGTGCGGCTCTCATAGGGAAATATTCTTCCGCGGCGGCGTCCCACGTATTGGCAGGCGTGTCCCATAGCGTGGCTAGCTCCTCTTTCAGAAGCCCCATATACAGATTGATGTCGTTCCCTGGTTGTTTCGGCCCTTCAATTAGCATACTCATTTGAATGTACTTCCTCTTCATGCACAACCAGGGGGGGAGGTTGTACATCCACACAAACACGGGCCAGGTGCTATGCGTGCTGCTCCGGCTGCCAAACGGATTGACTCCATCGGTGCTCGTGCCCAGCCTTATGTTCCTAGGATCGTCCCCAAATTCCGGGTACTCGAGGTTCAACGCATTCCACCGGCTAGCATCCGAAGGGTGTCTCAACATCCTGTCCTTTTTCTTTTTCTTCGGATCATCTGCGTCATCTTCTCCCTTCCTCATCTCCGCGTGCCGCCGCATTAGCTTTGCTTGCTTAGGATCCGCGAAATACCGCTGCAGACGAGGAGTGATTGGAAAGTACCACACCACCTTCCGAGGAGCTTTCTTCCCCTTCTTGTACCGACTGACGCCGCACTCCGGACATATGGTACACTCTGCGTGCTCGTTCCGATAAATGATGCAATCGTTCAAGCACACATGGTATTTCACATGCGGTAAATCCAGAGGACACACGATTTTCTTGGCCTCCTCGATACTAGTCGGACACGTGTTACCTTTGGGAAGACGTTCCTGCCGGAATGACATGTTGTCGTTGAAGGATGTGTCGGTCATTTTGTGCTTTACCTTCATCTCCGCGAGCCATGAGCGTTACTTTCGAGCGGGTATCCTCCGGCCTGCATCCTTCATACAATGGAGTAACAGCGTCTACCTCCGATTGATCCATATTGGCTTTCTCTCGGGCGGCAGCTCTTGCGTTACTCGTCCGCTTGAGAAGCAGCTCTTGAAGATAAGGGTCCCGCACCCAGTCCATCGACGATGGTCCATCGTCTTCATCTTCATGATCGTCATGATGACCTCCATCTTGATCTTCCTCATCATCAGGTCCAGGATCTCCTACATTGTGGTCATCATCATCTCCGGGATCTTCTACATCCTGATCATGCCCGAGATCTTCTACATCCCGATCACCTCCTTCCTTACTTCTTGTTGAATTCCCATGGACAAATTCATAATCATCTTCGTCGCCTTCCCACCGATAGCCATCCATGAAACCACGCATGAGAAGGTGGTCCCGCACCATATCGGCTTTAGGGTCCATAAGGCTCGTTAGCTTGCATCTTCGACACGGACATCTTATCTCCTTTTGGTTATTTCTAATCATCTCTGACTGTCGCGGCTTTCAAAAACCTAGCCACAACGCCTTCACTCATCATGCGGACCATGGTCGCCTGCGGATATAGAGAAAATGGATATCTTAGCATACCAAAAGAAAATTTTGGCATGACCTTCCCTAAAAATCGGACATGTATATGCGTAGTATGCCCAACATTCGCCAAAACGGAAATGAATCAACGTTTCGGCAAAATATTGGCAACTCCATCGCATTTCAAATCCCTGCAAACAAAAACACATGCAACACATGTGTGGAGGCTTCGCATATACAACACATGTGGATCCGGAGGCTTCGCATACAACACACATGCACGTGACGCTTTTCGCGCATGCGCGATATCATCGAGCTTCGCACATAACATATGTGCATGACGTGTGTGCAAGACGATCGGAACCGGTCACACACAAAGCATAAAACCAACAAAGTTACCGATACGGCGAGACCTAGAGTGTTGGATGAGGTAAAAAGTTGAGATTGAGTAGGGTATTGAGCTAAGAAAGCTTCACCATTACTTACCTATGAAGAAAATTAAGTTTACCAACTTAATTTTGGTGAATGAAGAGGTGAAAATGAGGTGGGAAGGAGGGGCAACACGACCAGATCCAGATTTGGTGGGAGGTGGTGGTGGAAGAGTGTTTGGGGAAAGTGGGTGGCACATGTGAGTGGAGGGTTAAAAGCAGGAAATGGTCCCAGGTTAGCAGTGGCGCACCACCTAGCCGTGCGCCACTGCTAGGGTGACATAGCAATGGCGCACTGCTAGATGGTGTGCCACTGCTAAGCCTCTCATCTCTAAATGGGCTCTGGCCACCCCCTAGCAGTGGCGCACCAGCTGACATGCGCCATAGGTAACCTATGTAGCAGTGGCGCACCGACGAAGTGCGCCATTGCTAAGCCTATCATCTCTAAACGGGCTCTGGACACCTCCTAGCAGTGGCGCACCTCACCAACGTGCGCCATAGGTAAGAAATGTAGCAGTGGCGCACCCCTCTGACGTGCGCCACTACTAGGTTGGGGGAGGAGCTGGCCTCCTGTCACCACTTACTTATGGCGCACCACTATCAAGGTGCGCCACTACTACTTTTGTAACAGTGGCCCACCTTTTTGTGGTGCGCCACTGCTAAGTAGTAGTGGCGCACGGCAGTCATGGTGCGCCACTGCTGGCAGTATTACGGCTAGGCCTTTTCCTAGTAGTGAATCCTGCATTCTAAAAAATTTAAACAACTGGACACACATAAAAAGGGGCAAGGATCCCAAGGATCATTCCAACACTTAATAATATTGCCATTGTTAAGAATAATTTTCCTCCCAACCATATATGTATACTTAATTTGGTGCACAGATTTCCAACGTGGCGAATCTAAAAAACTTGCCACTAAAGAAGCAACAATTTTATATCAAAGGTATCAAGCTTTGACAATTCTTTGCTAAAGCCCATCTTGTGTGTCATGTTTTCACCACCATTTCACCAACAAGCTTATATTTTGTTTGTGCAAACCTTTGATACCAAGACTCCCTTTTCTCATAGATCTACACACTTTCGACCGTTTCACCATGTGATAATTTTTCTTGTATTTTTGTTTGCCAAAAGAATCTTTCCTATGTTATCAGCTTTCTCAATAAAGGACATCTTAAGGAAAAACATCGACATAGTACATCACAGATAATGAACAAGCATTACTATGGATTTTGTTACCACTAGGCGACGTTGATTTTCCAAACCCAAGCATCCAGTTTATTCGCCAACATAGCACCAATAAAATTCCGGCCAGAGTTCTTAGGCCTCGGAGGAGATGGGAACACCAAAGTGATTTATTGGTAGGTTTCCTACTAGGGATGGCACCCGCAGGATATGGATACGGGTAGAGCCATCCCATACCCGTACTCGTCACCTTTAATATTACCCATCACCCATACACATACCCGTCAACGGGTACAAGTTTTTCCCATACCCATCACCCGCTAGGGTAAATGGGTACCCGCGGTAAAAATACCCGCGCTTACAACACATAAGATTGATCAAAAAAATATGATAGGAGGTGAAGCGATCCTAAATAGGGGTCTAATCCTCACTAATCTACCAACGATTGTGAGTCCGAAAAGCGTGAGATTCAGCCTAGCAACATAAAGACATGATTAAGAAAAAATTAAGTAGTTTAGAATATTACAATGGCCAACTTGTTAATTTTAGATGGGTACATCGGTACGCGGGTATGTGTTCTATGATCTCATACCCGTACTCACTCTGCCCGATGGGTATGATATTTTTCTATTTACAAACCCATGGGTTTGTCCCATACCTGTACTCCTATTAGATTTTTACTCAGCGAGTACGCGGGTCATGCGTACCCATTGCCATCCCTATTTCCAACATGACAACCGAGCATATTAGAGTAATACTCGGCCACATCAATTTCAACGCCAATAGTAAAAAAATCTCACTCTTGATGAAATTAATATTTAAACTGGACATCAAGTCAAAGGAATACATGAGAAGTTTAAGATTCGCAACATTTTTGATACATGTTTAATACATAGGATGGCATTGTCCACGTATTGCAAAATAGAACACCCTGAGAGCTAACCCAACAACATTCTCATTAAACTGTGCTCTCAAAACCATTTTTTGTAAGAGACTTAACAACCATATTAAACAAGGTTGGCGACGTAGGATCTCCTTGACATACCCCTTTCGAACTTTGGAAAAATGAGCACATCTCATTGTTCAGTTTAACACTGACATTACCATAAATTTTTTGTTTAAATCAAGAACACCAAAGTTCATTAAACATGCAACATCCATGCATGTTTCCGCCGACGGTTTTGAATTTCTTCATCAAATATACAATAGTTATTTCCTGAGTTGTGACGTGGGCTACCGTTCTCAGTGCGCAAGAGGAAACCATCAAACCATGACTCGATCCTAATTTGAATATGTACTGTACGTATTTGAAGGTTCAGCAACCAATAAATTTCGTCTAACCCGTAGTAACATTCACGCCGTGCGAGTTGAAAACTGATCTGGTCCAGGTGAAATATTTACGGGCGAGCAAATACTGTAGAATAACAGGCCCATTTTTGTTGGTGTTGGACTACTCCTATTCCGCCACGAATTCCGGGTGGCACAGGGCGTAAAAGAAAGAACGGAATTGCTCCACACACGACGATTTAGATACGATCTCTGTACGAAGTACTCTTTAGGGGAGCCCCTACACGAATCACCTCCCTAGCAATCGATTGCTCGAGCAATCACTTTTTGTGGCGCGGAAGCGCTTGCAGATCAAGTCAATTCCCTTTTTGTCACGTAGTGTTTTAATTGCGTTCACACGTGTTCACACTAACAACTTGTAGTACTACTTTGCAAGTTGCATGCAGCCAAGAGCGTTCACACTGCATGCATGCACATGCACAGAGCATCTCATGGATTTGCATTTAATGAGCCAACTTTTCAGCACGCTTCTCATAAGTTGTTGCATGCATACACATAGCATCTCACTCTTTTTCTTCAGCACGAGACAGACTCTTAATTCTCTTTTTGCAATTCCCTTTTTGCAATTCCCATTTTGGGTTTTATTTTTCGTACGGTAATTCATGTTTAAGGGGTTCCTTTTGCAATTCCCTTTTTCGGGCCAGTGGTTTTTAAGGGGGAAAATAACGGGTGGGAAGATCCACTTGCAACTCAAATGAACTACCACTTGCTACTCAAATTAAGTACTATTTTTAAGTTGTAAGCTAACAAAAGTTTGCTAAAATATTCTAAATGAAATTTACTTTTTACAAGTTATCAACCTTGTTTAATATGGTTGTTAAGTCTCTTACAAAAAAAGAGGCGCTACATATTTTAAATTAAATTAAATTTTTAGGGTTGATATTTATTTATATTTACCATTGATAAATAGCGGGTCACCGGGTTGATAGCTTGTAAATTAAAAGAGAGTCGCTAAAATATTCTAAATGAAATACTTTTTAGGGTTATTATTTATTTATATTTACAGTTGATAAATAACGAGGCACAAAGTTGATAGCTTGTAAAATAAAAAATGTTCGCTAAAATATTCTAAATGAAATACTTTTTAGGGTTGGTAGTTTTTTTATAATTACCATTGATAAATAACGGAGCACCGGGTTGGTAACTTGTAAACTAAAAAGAGTCGCCAAAATATTCGAAATGAAGTTAGATTTTTAGGGTTGGTAGTTATTTATATTTACCGTTGATAAATAACAGGACACCGGGTTGATAGCTTCTAAACTAAAAAAATATTCGGTAAAATGTTTAAAATCTTTACTATTAAATGGGAGTTGGTCGTTTGACACTCAACGCACTTTGGTGGTCATCATTAAAAGCATCCGAACCATCCAATCTAATCTTGAGTCTCTGCTTCGTCGGATCACTTTTTCACTCCCCCTACGTATCACGAGATCAGTCAAAATAATTCTCATTACACGAATAATTAATTATCAATCAAAACATTCCTTTCTCTACATCATATACACAGGAATGAATCAATTAGCTATCCAATCATGGAATTTTGAATATACATTGAAAGCAATCATCACAATGTTTACGCCCGTACGGTGGATGCTTCTCTCCTTCCTCCCTAGGGACGCCATGGAGCACGGCATTGCTACAGCTACAGCCCATCCTCGTTGAGCTCCGTCGCCGGGGCCTCCTTCGACCTCACCTCGTGGACATGCGGTCCAACTACTCCCAGTCGGGCCCCATGCCACCCGCGCTAGCAGAACCCGACACGAGATCCTGGTGTTGCCGTCATCCCGAGCTCCGGCTGCCCAGGATATTGCCGGGCTTCCTCCTCAAGCTCTGGCTGCCCGCGTCCACCCGAAGCTCCTGTCGGCCTCCTCCTCGAGCTCAACAAGGTGACGTGTTGCATACCTGAAGGTCACCCAGCATATCCATAAGCAATCCTGGTTTGGAGTTGATTAGTTCAACAAATTAACTAGAAATTTTTGTCATACGGTTGGTCGAGTAGCTTGATCGGCTGGGTGGAGGGGATTACCATCGAAACTGCCGATGTTGAGCACTCTGCACTCATAGTTTCAAGTTATTCTCGCAATATATGAATCCGAATTTATACTCACAATGATCTCTTGCACTGTCGTTGTTAATGCCTCTACTTCTGTAGTATTGATGAAAAAAACATGTCTCTACTTCCGTGGTATTGTATGACTAGATGTATAAATGTACAATAGTTTCAGCAAAGCTGAACTTGTACTGCAATTTATATCTAAACTTAAATCACTATGCATTTTAGTTCTGGTTCTAACCCATGCATTGCTCAGTAGAACCGTTGGAGGTTAGTGAGGTATGAAGTTTACTTCTTGCAATACAGCAGACAAGAAATGCCATGGTGTAGTAATAGGATGATGTTTACAATTTCGGTCCTCAAACCGTCAAACGTATTTCTTGAAGCTTACAGATAGAGCACATAACACTAAGATGCATTGAGTTTACAGGCCACAAGGATTCCTTGCAGTTAGCAGTAAGGTGCGGCTGGACCTAACTGATGCTACCATGTAATCTACTGATATGTTCTTAGTTAATTTGTTTGAGATTTATACCGCTGATTTGATTGGAAAATTTTACTGCATTTTGTAACCCAGTTTATGCCTCAAATAGCACCGATATCGGCACACGGAAAGGGATCAGAAACGGAGAAGTGCCATGATGTACTGTGGTTTTACGAGATGCATAGTTCATCAAACATTGTGTATCGCTTGAGCAAGCTTTGCATCCAAAAATTCTAAGGTCACTTACCTTTGTTTTCTTTTCTCTTTAATTTCATGTAATGTGTATGACCCCTTCATCTAAAGTTGTTTGATAATGTATGAGCCCAATCTAAAAGCAATCAGGTTAAGAAGTAAACTGAAGCTTCGAAATAGCAAGAAGCCAAGAGACAACCTGATTTTATTCACATAAATTTGGCAGTATGTACATGTTATAGGATCAATCTCACCTAATCAATTGCTCAAGTATGCAGCCATATAGTTTCCTTAGTCAGAGTTCTCTTATCTTCTCCAGACTATAATACGGTTGTTTTTCACCCTTGGTGCTTCTAAAACAAAACAAAAAAAAAAGATGTGTCTACAAGATTATTGTTTCATTTTGCTTCCAACAAATAAATATTGGTTAGTATGAACATTGCTTACAAAGAAAAATAGTGTATGCTTCCAATGTAACAAATAAATATTGGTTTGTATGAACTTTGCTTCCAACGTGATATGATCCTTTTAACGCACAACATTTTTTTCATTCAACGCACCGATTTACTCTGAGGTGCCGGCTTTACCAACGTCAACACAAATGCAAAAGTTTTAGTCCCATTTTGGAGTCTTTGTATATTAATTTTTGAAGCAACAGCTAGACAATGCCCATATCAGTTATGATGTATTCATCGGTCTCATCGCTGCGATTGGGAAATTAAAATTATAAAATAAATCTTCTTGGGAAATTGATGGATATATAATTCTCTTACGGAACAATATATGTTCCATAGCGGAAATAAATAGCTTGATAAATTATATTTTGATCTATGTGTTACTGTGTACATGTCTCAACAGAAATGGTTCGGGAGGAGATTATTTCAAGGAACAAGAAAAATCTCCTGTAAAAACAAAATCGTGCCCCGAGTTTTCAAGACCACTGATACAATTAGTTTCACCTTGCAAAAACTATCATGTCTATTAATTTGAATTCGATAATCTAGAGTCTGGCTTGGAAACTTTATGACCATGGCATAAAAATAGTCTTATTGATAATACCTTTCAGTTCAGGAAGTACAACAACATTTTCTGTTAAAAGATAACTTCACCATTCACCAAGATACTACCTTAGGTTTAGTTATGTTTTCTACTAGAGAAAGGATCATTTCACTCATTTCTTATTTTTCCCATAATATTTAAACAATCATTTATTTTTACTGTACATTTGTTTTTATTTATTCTGTAGCAGGCGGTCACCGAACTTGAGAATGAGATAACTAGATGAATATTGTTAGTTCTATGCATATGGTGCCGAATTATACTTATAATCGAATTTCTACATCAATTATATTGATATACTATGAGAAAAATAGGAGCCGTAGCAACGCACGGTCAGGGTCGGTCGCCATGCATGTTCAGATACTAAAAAAAACTATGCTACATAATCATTAGATAAACTAGTACACGCAATAACGTTCCTGCCAGGTTTTGTAACTTCATCCCTGTTTTTTTTTTTGAAATAAACCAAATATGTTAAGCTAAAAAGCCGCCTCGTTAAAAACCTTCTAATCCCCTTCGGTAACCTGATAAGAAAAAGAATGCATCTGAAACTTGCTGACCCAATTAAAAGACGGTTATATCATTCAACAAAAAATCTAGGAGAAAACTAGGGGATTCATCTACCAAATTACAAGACACTTTACACCTAAATACCTCTTCAGCTAATTCATGAGCCACTTTATTTGCTTTCCCTCCGACAATGAGCAAACGAAACACTACCAATCGAAACAAATTGATCAATGCAGTCTGCAAAAATAGCAGACGCTTCACTCCACCATACCTCCTCTTCAGAGCATGCTTCAATTATATTAGTTGAGTCGGATTCAGCTATAAGATTGTTGCACCCCATCCTGTGGGCTAAGAGAAGGCCTTCCTTCATCGCCAACGCTTCCACCATCCAAGCCGAAAGAACATGTGAAATATATTTAGTACATGATGCCACCAAATACCTTTGTAATCACGTAAAATCACCCCAGCAGCTCCAGCTTTAACATCTTCATGAAATGAAGCATCTACATTGAGCTTTACTTTCCTCGGTCCAGGTCTTGCCCACTTAATTGACGCATCATAGGCTTGTTTCTTTGAAGACCTAGCTGCGTTAGCTGTAGATAGAACAGAAAATTTACACTTCTGTAAAGGTGGGACGGCTTCGTTATGAGTTCGCATGCGTCGGATCCACCAGAGATACCAACATCAGACTGAAACCACCTCCTTGAGATTGACAGTCTGAGAGCATCTCCAGCCACGTCCCCCAAAGCGTCCCCCAAACCGCGCCGGATTGAGCGTTTGGGGGACGTGTTTTGTTCGTGCCGCCTTTGGGGGACGTCGCTCCCCAGCCGCGTCCCCCAAACGCCGCCCCAAATGAATTATGGTGCACGAAAATAAAGGTTCTCATTCAATTTTGATTATATATTACAAAGTTTGAATGAAAATAGCTAGATTTCATCTAAACCTACACTACTGACCGCCCGGCGGTGCGGTCGACGGCCCCGTCCCGTCGTCGCCTCCCCTACGCCGCAGCTCCTCCTGCGCGCGCCTCGTCTCCTTGCGTTCGGCGTTGGCCCGACGGCTCCGTTCCCGCCGCGCGTCCTCCTCCGCCCTCCCCTGCTGCGCCGCCTGGAGGGAGAGCTCGATGGCGCGTAGAATCTGCGCCTCTTCGCGGGAACGAGCGTCGTCCTGGAGCTTCTTCTCCGACTCGAAGGACTCAACGAGCGCGCGTTGCTGATCGACCGTCTCGTCCGGGTGCGGCCCGTCGTCGTTGGACCACTCGAACTCGTCGTCGTCGTCCTCCACCTCGGTCTCCTCCGCCTTGGCCTCCTCCTCCTCCATTGGCGCATCGTCCTCCACATCTGTTGGCGCCTCCATCATCGCCACCGCCAACACGTCTGCCTCCACCGCCAACTGGTCCGCCCGCCTCCCCCAGATCGCCGCCAGCGCCGCCTCCCGCAGCCGACGCTCCTCCGCCGCCAGCTGCCGCTGGTGCTCGATCGACTCCCGCCGCCGGCGCTCGATCGACTCCCGCCGATCTCGGTACATCGCATCCCGCTTAGCAAGCTGGCGCTGGCGCTCGTCAGCCCACCGCTGCTCCATCTCCGCCCGGTACCGGCACCGTCGCGCCTCCTGTCTCGTCGAGGCGTCAGACGCTGCAACGGTGGCGTTCCGTTGCTCCTGCCACGCTGCTGCCGCCGCGGCCTCGCCAGCAGCGGGGCCATGGGCGCAGAACGCCGCCAGATCCGCCGCCTGCGCCGCCTCCCGCTGCTGGCGGGCCTGCTGCTGCATTGCCTCCCGCCGCTGCTGACGGTGTGCACGCCACCGCTCTTCCCGGGCCGCTGCTGAGGGGTCGGTGTCGACCTGCGTTTCCGGGACTGCAAGTGGAGGAGACGGCGGTGGAGGGAAGTGGCCAGCGCCGGGGCGGTTCGCCATTGCTACTGGTGGTGGAGGAGACGGCGGTGGAGCGACGAGGGCTGTGTTTGTTGCCGGCGGGGTGTGGTGACTACCATTGAGCCGGGAGACCTTTTATAGACGCCGGCGTCGGGAAAAAGCGCGGGAATAGGCGAGAAGAGGCAGGAAGATCGCGCGGGAACGGGCGGTGGCGTGCGAACGCCGGCGACGCGTGGAGGCTGCGCAGCACCGACGAGACGTCTCGCCTGCCCCTCCGTCGCCATTAAGGCAAAGATGCCGCCGTGTGTCACTGCGCGCGAATAACTTCCGTCGCGAGGTAGGCGACGGTTAGGTTAAAATTAACTGTGCCGCTGACGGGTCAGCCCCGCCACTCCCCGCCTCGCTTTTCGTTGTGTCCGGCGTGCCCGGTGCGTCCCCTGTGGGACGGGGACGGGCTCGGGGCGCCGGACACCGTATGGGGGCGCGCCGGACAAAAATGGGCTTTGGGGGACGCGGCTGGAACGGTTTTTTTGTTCGGCGCGCCCCAAATCCCTTTGGGGGACGCTTTGGGGGATGCGGCTGGAGATGCTCTGAAACCCCGATAGTGTATTGTCTTGAAGACGTAAGATATGTTCCAGAACCGTTGACCCCGACCTATCTATCTGAGATGCATCATTGATAATACCATCCATGCCTAACAACCTCCATAATTCAACCGCCATAGGTCATGTAAACAGAAGATGAAGCACATCTTCGGCCCCTTCGTTACAGATTGTGCAAGCACCACTATCTCCAATATGTCGGTTAGCCAGGATGCATTTTAAAGGTAGAATGCCATGAAGAGCTCTCCAAATAAAGTTTTTTATCTTGCTAGGGATTTTGAGACTCCATAAAATCTTCCATACCGCCTTATGAATAGATTGACCAGGTAAACCACAACGGTAGAGAAAAAACACCTTCTCTTAGCACTCCACGCTGCTCCCTCCGTTAGGGATTGTAAGACCTCCACGTATGCCTAGATCATAAATTTAACTAACGTAATAAAAGATATACATTACAAAACATATATCATTACAAAGTATAGATGTTCTACTTTCTAATGACATAATTTTCATATTGTATAATTCATGTTATGTTGGTTAAATTGATAACCTAGAAATACGCGCTGGACTTATAATCCCTAACGGAGGTTGATAAGTTTAGAGTAGTTTGATCCCAACTTACAATGCTTTACAATGCTTGATCAAGATTGCGTTGGCTTCATGTCACCTCAAAAATTATTTTGTTATCACTTACCTACTCGAGGACGAGCAGGAGTTAAGCTTGGGGATGCTTCATACGTCTCAAACGTATTTATAAATTTTGATGATTCATGCTTGTTTTACGCCAATTTATACATATTTTTCTCATGCTTCGTTGCACTTTTATACATTTTATGGCACTAACCTATTAACAAGTTGCTACAGTGTTAGTCCCTGTTTTCTGTTGTTTTGTATTTCAGAAAAATTGTAGAGGAAATATTCTCGAAATTGGACGAAACAAAAGCCGAAGTCAATATTTTTTCGTAACGAAGACGGAGTCCACAGGGGAGTTGAATAAAGGCAGCAGGGCGGCCATGCCAGACCTAGGCGTGGCCTAGCCCTGGCCCGCGCCTAGGGGTGGTGTGGGCCACCCTGGCCTCCACCGACATCGTCCCTCCGCCCATTTAATCACGATCTCGGGAAAACCCTGAATACCCGAGCCTCCATCCACGAAAAGTTCCGTCGCGTTTGCCATTGCAGAACCCATCTCGGGAGGGTTCTGAAGCTCTTCCCGGCACCCTGGCAGAGCGGGAAATCATCGCCGAAGGCATCTACGTCGCCATGTGAAAGATCGAGATGTCGCCTAGAGGGTGGGGTGAATAGGCAATTAAAAACTCTTGCGGATTTGTCTTGTAAGAATGCGGAATTAAACTAACGTTTAGTTTACAAGCACAAACCCTAAGTATGCTAAGCTCAACTAAGCGTAACAATAGCAACTAGAGCTAAGCAAGATAGGCACAAGATATATGTAGCACAAGTGATAGCAAGATATATGAACTTCAAGCACGATGGCTATCACAAGGAAAGAGAGCTCGGGTATAGAAATAACCGAGGCACGCGGAGACGAGGATGTATTCCCGTGTTCCCTTCCTTTGCAAGAAGGTACGTCACGTTTGGAGGAGTGGAGGTCCCACGAAGGATTCCCCGCGCCACGAAGGCTCACCCTATTCTCCGAACCACACCCACGAAGGATAATGGCCCTTTCCTTATGGTTAGCTTTTCCTCCGCTCCGGAGATGGCAAGCTCCACAACCACTTCACAAGCTCCACGAAGGAGAAGCCCGGGCCTCTTCACAATCTTCTTGAAGAGATCACCGGAGCACCAATCACCAAGCCAACTAGGAGGTCTCCCTCCAAAAGTAACAAGCTCACGGTCTCTCACTCGAACTAATCGTGGTAGAGAGCTCAACACTATGCAATGATGCAAAGCAAGAACACTAGAGGTGTTCAAGTCCTTCACACTCAAATCCCACCAAAGCAACGAATGCTAGGATGAGATTGGAGAGGAAGAACAAATGGGAAAGTCAACCAAAGACTCCAAGATCTAGATCCCAAGAGATTCCCTCACTTAGAGAAGAAATGGATTGGTGGAAGTGTAGATCTAGATCTCCTCTCTTAGATCCCTCAAGAATGAGCAAGAATGGTTGGAGGAATCAAAGGGGAGAGCAAGTTCTTCAAATGCAACAATGGAGGAGAGAGAATGGGAAGAACTAACTAGCTCAAGGTGGAAGAAGAGCTATTTATAGCATGGGAGAAAATAAAACCGTTGAGGGGAAAAAGACAGGGGAGATGCAGGAAAAACGGGCAGAAAAAAACTGCCCAGCCGGCTGCCAGGCCGGCCGACCGGCCCAGGCGCTGAGGAGCCCAGCAGGGGACCCGGTCGGGCCGGCCCAGCAACCGGGCAGGGCGGCGCGCTGCATAGGGCGAGAGTTTGGTCGTGCGGGGGCGCAGGCCGCGGGTGGGCCGCGGGGCGGTGAGGCCCAGCCGGCGGAAAGACGGCCCAGGGCGGAACCCGGTCGGGCCGGAGGGGGCGCCGGGCAGGCCGGAGGCGGACCGGGCCCGAGGCCGGTTACAGGCCAAAATCCGGTCCGGTTGGCGCCCGGTGCGGACCGGGTGGGCCGGCGTGCGGCCCGGCTGACCGGTCGCCCAGCCGGCTGCCCCTCTTTTCTTTTTCTTCTTTTTCTTCTTTTCTCCTTTTTCTTTTTTCCTTTAATAACTAGTGCTCCCGAACTCCGATTCGAATGAAACCAATTTTGTTTGGAAGATAACAACAAATGCTATCCTATAGAAAGTGCAAACTCAAGAATCTATAGGAGAGAATTTTATCATGAATATAAAAGGTAGACACTACAACATAAAAGTCATGTAAAGACGCTCAATTTAGGAGCTAAGGACGCTTTATTTCGCCTCTAGGTGGTTGTAGCGCCGCTTCTGGAAAGCGTCGAAGAAACGTCTTCTTATGCACCGTCTCAAAATATGTAGGAACGTATTGAAAGCGTGTTTAGAAAAAAACTGAGACGTTTTATAAAGCATGTCTATGCCCGTAGAGACGGTTTGGGAGCTGACCATGAACATGCACTTCCATGACGTCTCTACCAAATGTTGAGACGCATTTAGGCGTGGTATTCAACAAAATCATTTGAATTTTTTAAATTCAGCATATTATCGCCTTATGTAGTGATGAATAGAGAAAATACATACAACTTGCAAATCAAGAGACATAAAAAAGATGAAATTTGATCGATAAAATAAATATATTAATCGAGAAAATTTGTCCTTTACAACTTAATTGTACATACATACAGAAAAAGGGGCACGAACAAAAAAAAATACTTATGTACTAATGTACTTCCGACTAGCTTGAATCTATCTAAACTTTTCCATGTACATCAACACTGGTGGGTCTTCAGGGCATCACGTAGATTTTATCCAAGTGGTCTTCTGGTGTGATTCATTAACATTCTGCAAAAGTACTTTCTGCAAAAAAACACTTGAAATATCACTGATATATCTTCAAATACGAGTATTCACAAATTAAAGGTGGGTACAAAACCATTTGTATCACAATCAATGATTGTTCAACATTGGCCAAAATATGTACTTCTTAGCATCAGGGTAGTTAGAAATAATTATAACTCTGCATAAAACAATCTTACTTGCGTTAAAGAAAAAACAAATAATGAATAAATATGGAACACATCAGTTTGTAATATTTTGCAGAACAGGTACCATGCTAATACTAAAAATGGTAGTTAGCAGTGCTAGAATTTATTTTAAGTTTAAAACTACATATTTACATTAGTTATTAGCTTTAAGAAATATACATACAGCCAGCCTGATCACTTAACTTATCAATTCACTTGTGGGCACTACAACTTGAAGCTTTGATGCATTTTGTTGACCCCTATCAGGAAATAAGGGACGAGTACCGTTAAGCTGGAGAGAATTTGACATAAAAATGATGAAAGAAATAAAAACCTGACCTATTTAATATATCCAGAAGCCTTACACATTGGTCTCAATTACCTACAAGATGCAGCAACCTCAATTTTTCATTAGCTTCAAGAAATAAGTACATTGGAGTATCTTGGGAACCTTACCAATCCACTTCTGGGCAGTACGTGCTTTGATGCATTTTAGTTGAATCCTATCATGAAGCAGGGGTTAGTGGCATTGACTAGAGACAAATTATGGAAAAAATGATGAAAGGTACTGAAGAACCTGAGCTATTTATATATCACTTTACTGCTCGCATGGACTGTAGTTGTCAACTTATGCGTGTTGTACTTGGAAGGCCAACAAACTTCATATATTCATTCCTTAAAATATAGAACAAGTTGCGAGGTTAGTAAACTACCGAGTAACTCCAATTGGTCGAATTCAATCACATCCAATGACCGCTTTCTATGGATTATACAAGAATGACATAAGTACTCAAAAACGTATGAATGCATGTTCATGTTGAAGTTCAAGAATAGATTGGCATACCAAAATGGAAATTTTGATAGAAATCTGGGGCGGCGGCCTAATCCAGCTTTGCATTAGTTCATGATTTAATCGAATTTCCGTTTGATCATGCTTATATCATGAAATAGATAAATTCCATGTATTTAATCAGCTCACACAATTAGCCACAATAACCTACAGACTGCAGTCCCCGACCTAGCACTACGTTGTTTGTTCGAGTTCAAATCAAATGAATAAACTATTAGCGAGATTGATTGAGCAAAAACGAAAGAACCAGAAACTTCCTGACATCTAGGAAGCGCTATTGGAGTGACTACGTACCAATCAATAGATACGGGATCGATAAGAAAAAAGATACACGGTGAGATTCAATTGGTACTAGAACATACCCGTGGAGCCTCAACAACATAGATCGAGTGGCCCGGCTGCGAGATCTCATGAGCGGGTGGTGAAGAGTGGAGGGACTAGGAGGAAAGTCACAACATCATGGGAAAGGGCACCGTCGCACCATAGTCCGGCTGGATCGGAACTTTCTTAGCGCGGAACCACCATTCTCGATCGGATGAAGACCATGTCCCAGCGAGGCAAGGCGATGTGTAGCCAATCGTGCACATAATTCGCCGGAGATGCACCCCGGAGCAGGGGATCTAAAGGCGGCGGCGCTAGGTTAACAAAGATCTGCTCGTGCCCTGTTTAGAGATAATGTAGATCTGTTCGTGCTTGGTAGGAGAGGGAAGAGATAAATTGGGGAGTCCATGGATTTTTTTAACGATATTAAAGCGCTCTTTTAGATTTACTGGGTGGGAAGTTTTCAAGCAGCGGGAACCTGAATATTGTCATGGCGAGACGACCACTAAAACGTCTTTAAAATCGTCTTTATTTATGGATTAGATTTGCACATAAAGATGAAAACAAAAGCGTCAATACCGAGGCGTCTCTACGTGTCATTTTTCTTGTAATGAGAACCTTATATCATGAATAACCGGTAAAATCACCCAACCTCGAAAACGCAATAGAAGATGCATGCGAACTCCGTTTTCGATGAACTTGGGCTTGTTGTAAAGCTAGAAACAAGCTCAAGAACCTTACGCATAGAAACACCAAGAAGCAATAAGGATATGCAAAGTATGCAAAGGATTGAGCTCCCTAAGACGATGTGATCAAGTTACCCAACCGAAAGCCCCTCTTGATAGTGCGGCTATCTATCCTATAATCCGGTCTCCCAACAACCACCTTGAGACCGGTAAAAGGAAAAACCTAGCAAGGCCATACCTTTGCCTTGCGCATCCCGCTTGATCTTGATGATAACTCTTCAAGCTCTACACAAGCCGGAATGCCTCACTTGATCATTGTTGCTTTGTGAAGACTCACAAATGCTCCCCCATACACTATGATGGGAAAGCTTCATTGATGCATATCTTCACAAGTCCATTATCACCAAATGGACGGCAAGCTTCAAGCATGTGATTCACTTGAGATGCTCATCTTGAACTTGCCAAACTCAACCTTGTATCTTCACATACTCACTTAAGATAGAGCATGGCTAATATTGAGTTCCACATAAGAACTCCATCTTCATTTCTTCTTCTTGATCATATCACATATATATATATATATATATATATATATATATATATATATATATATATATATATTCATACCGATGATCTTGATGTCAATACACAAGGTATACCTTTATCTTCATGGCATCCATACTTGAATCCAACACATGGAGTACAAGTAGTACCGATGGAATATTCCTTCATATAAACTCAATGAAAACATTAGTCCATAGGGGTTGTCATTAATTACCAAAACCACACATAGGGGCAATATACCCTTACAATCTCCCCCATTTTGGTAATTGATGACAACCACAATAAGAGGGTTTATATAATGAATATTAGAAACAAGTACGCAACTTATCCGAGAATAAGTTGTATACAAGAGGTTGTATTTGATATGGTCAAGTAACACAAAGCTACTAGCCCATATCAAAAACCAGCTCTACTCACACAACTACCACAAATGAACGGGATGTGAGTAGAACCAATATATATAGAGAAAACTCCCCCACAATGTATGCACGTGTGATGAACATGAATTCATTGCATACATTATCAAGATTAACCTTTGGGACAATTTCCACTATATATATACAACCATGCAAGACATATAAATATGGAATGCATGAGAGGCAAAACACTTAAGCACAAACCAAACTTAAGTATAAAACCATTCCCTTAAACCCTCTAAACTTCTCCCCATTGGCATCGAGTGCCAAAATGGGTGACAAATTTAGAAAGCCAATATAATGTGAGATCCTCCCCAAAGTGTGCACTTCTCATAATTTGAGTGGAATCAAATGCACATATCCAATGATGAATACATGAAGGAAGTCAAACTATATTGAGGATCAAAGATTGCATAAGAATAACATGATGGAGAAAGTTTTCACAAATAAAGCAAGCAATCAAAGATCCAATTGGACAAACAAAGATATCATGATAAGATAGATATAGTGCTCTTAAATAAAATAAGAAAGCTCCCCAAGGTTCGTGCACAATTTATAATGTTTGCATTTGAATACAATATGCACAAACATGGAATCCTCACTCCCTATATATCATTTAGAACACAACTAAGATAAAGAGAATATGCTTATCAAGAACAACTTGAGTCCAACAATTACGAGATATGAGTGCATGAAGAAAAACAAATAAACCAAGCACTCATAAATCTTCTTTACCAACAACACTAAAATCAAAAGGATAAGAAGATGGTTGGCAAAGAACAAGGATATCAAGGTGATGGATTAACGCTCTCATGTATATGAGTTTCTAAAGTGGACAAGATGATCCATAAAGAAACATGCACACACACAAGAGATTAATAAAATAAATAAGACAAGATATCCAAGATGAAGTCATAAAATATACCAAAGGATATTTGCTTAAAAAGCATATATAGCCTATGGCTCCAATTTTCACTAGTGGTATATGAATGAACTTCAACCAAGTTAAATCTCAAAAACATCACAACTAACAATAAGGGAAGTAAAGCTAGTTGGAGTGTTTTGAGAAAAGCAACAAGTATCACAAATACGGATCTATTTCACAAATTCATCAATATTGCACACAAGAGCTCTTTTGAGGAATTGATATGCAATAAATTGCTAGAGGGCATATTTGTGATAGGTGAATCATAAAATATGATATATATATATAACCTATCATATGCATCTTCTCAAATTACTCAAATGTTCAATAAGAAGTTTTGCTTTAAAAGGGTTTTTTCAAGAACCGCAATATTTTCGAAATAAATAATTTCATGCCAAGATACAACTTACAAGAGGTTGGATGCTATATGAGACTGCATGAATAAGATACTTGTTACCGAGATAACAATGTCATGATGTAGTAGATAAGATTTCATCGATCATCCTAGCTTGACTCCAATTCTCTTATGGTGACAACACCTTCCTTATAGATGAGACAAGCCTCCATTGCATCTCCAATGTACCTAAAACATCATTCAAGTACATCTTGGTCCCCAAAATTATTGGGTCCAACATGGTTAGACTAACCATAATATATAAGACACACTCCATATAAATATGTGCATATTTAGATGAAATTTGAATTTCATGCACATCTTAGCCATTTAGGATTTGATGGAGTATACCCTATATAATGGATCAAAGAAAGCAAGCATTCTACAAATATAAACAAATTACATATAAGCACGCATAGAGACTTTAAAGATCCAAGAAAGACACACTTTGGACAAAACACCAAAAGAATTCAAGAAGGCATAAAGGTGTGACCAAACAAATTTGTTGTCCAAATTATATTAAAGAAGCAAATCACAAAAGATTTGTTCAACAAAGTTCAACAAATGAACTAAGAAGAGACTGATACGTCTCCGACGTATCGATAATTTCTTATGTTCCATGCCACATTATTGATGATATCTACATGTTTTATGCATACTTTATGTCGTATTTATGCATTTTCCGGCACTAACCTATTAACGAGATGCCGAAGAGCCAGTTGTTGTTTTCTGCTGTTTTTGGTTTCAGAAATCCTAGTAAGGAAATATTCTCGGAATTGGACGAAATCAACGCCCAGGGGCCTATTTTTCCACGAAGCTTCCAGAAGACCTAGAGAGAGACGAAGTGGGGCCACGGGGCGCCACCACACTAGGGCGGCGCGGCCAGCATAGGGCCCGCGTGGCCCTGTTGTGTGGGGCCCCCGTGACCCCTCCGAGGCTTCCCTTCCGCCTACATATAGTCTTCGTCGCGAAACCCCCAGTACCGAGAGCCACGATACGGAAAACCTTCCAGAGACGCCGCCGCCGCCAATCCCATCTCGGGGGATTCAGGAGATCGCCTCCGGCACCCTGCCGGAGAGGGGAATCATCTCCCGGAGGACTCTTCACCGCCATGGTCGCCTCCGGAGTGATGAGTGAGTAGTTTACCCCTGGACTATGGGTCCATAGCAGTAGCTAGATGGTTGTCTTCTCCTCATGTGCTTCATTGTCGGATCTTGTGAGCTGCCTAACATGATCAAGATCATCTATACGTAATGCTATATGTTGTGTTTGTCGGGATCCGATGGATAGAGAATACTATGTTATGTTGATTATCAATCTATTACCTATGTGTTGTTTATGATCTTGCATGCTCTCCGTTATTAGTAGAGGCTCCGGCCAAGTTTTTACTCTTAACTCCAAGAGGGAGTATTTATGCTCGATAGTGGGTTCATGCCTCCATTAAATCCGGGACGGTGACAGAAAGTTCTAAGGTTGTGGATGTGTTGTTGCCACTAGGGATAAAACATTGATGCTATGTCCGAGGATGTAGTTATTGATTGCATTACGCATACTTAATGCAATTGTCGTCGTTTGCAATTGTCGTTGTTTGCAACTTAATACTGGAAGGGGTTTGGATGATAACCTTGAAGGTGGACTTTTTAGGCATAGATGCATGCTTTGGATAGCGGTCTATGTACTTTGTCGTAATGCCCAATTAAATCTCACTATACTTATCATATCATGTATGTGCATTGTCATGCCCTCTCTATTTGTCAATTGCCCGATCGTAATTTGTTCACCCAACATGCTATTTATCTTATGGGAGAGACACCTCTAGTGAGCTGTGGACCCCGGTCCATTCTTTTACATTGAATACAATTCTACTGCAATACTTGTTCTACTGTTTTCTGCAAACAATCATCATCCACACTATACATCTAATCCTTTGTTACAGCAAGCCGGTGAGATTGACAACCTCACTCTGTTTCGTTGGGGCAAAGTACTTTGGTTGTGTTGCGCGAGGTTCCACGTTGGCGCCGGAATCCCTGGTGTTGCGCCGCACTACATCCCGCCGCCATCAACCTTCGACGTGCTTCTTGGCTCCTACTGGTTCGATAAACCTTGGTTTCTTGCGAGGAAAACTTGCCGCTGTACGCATCACACCTTCCTCTTGGGGTTCCCAACGGACGCGTGCTGTACGCGTATCAAGACTATTTTCTGGCGCCGTTGCCGGGGAGATCAAGACACGCTGCAAGGGGAGTCTCCACAATCCAATCTCTTTACTTTGTTTTTGTCTTGCTTTATTTTATTTACTACTTTGTTTGCTGCATTATATCAAAATACAAAAAATTTAGTTGCTAGCTTTACTTTATTTACTGTCTTGTTCTCTATATCAAAAACACAAAAAAATTAGTTACTTGCATTTACTTTATCTAGTTTGCTTTATTTACTACTGCTAAAATGAGTAATCCTAAAGTTGAAGTTCGTTCGTTTAAGCAACAAGGGGGAGAATGTTTAAAAGATGCTTGGTATAGAATTAGTGATGCCCATAATAGGTGCACTAAGAAACACTCCACCACTATCCTACTCGGGAATTTTTATGTTGGTATCTCTAGCTGGAATAGGTATGTTCTTGATTGTCTCGCGGGAGGTAACTTCCTAGGCGCTCCTGCTTTAGAAGCTAGTTGCATTATTGAGAGTTTATTTGGAATACCACCTGTTAATGAAGTTAAAATTGAAACCTCTCTTGAAGATGTCATGAAAAAGTTGGAAACCATAGAGCAAAACCTTCCAAGTATTGATACTACTTTGGGAGCATTACTTGATAGCACTGATAAACTTGATAAATCTCTAGGTGGAATTAATGAGAGAATCGCCATCTTAGAATCTTGTGCTATTCGTGATAATCAAACCCAAAGGATTAGTGAACTTGAAGAGGCTATGGAAACATTGGGTTCAACCTTTTCATCTATAAAGTTTAGAGAGAAAGCTTATGTGGGAAAGGAGCAAAGGTTCATGTATATCTCTAAGGGGCCTAAACCAAAAAGCTATTATAGGCCTAAAATAGATAAAGCTCTTAAAACCACTATAGATAAGGGAGCATCTAAGATACCCAATGGGATAAATTGTGAAAATAATGTTGATACTTCGTCTCTTGATAATACTTGATACACACTTTCTGCGCCTAGCTGAAAGGCGTTAAAGAAAAGCGCTTATGGGAGACAACCCATGTTTTTACTACAGTAATTTTATTTTATATTTGAGTCTTGGAAGTTGTTTACTACTGTAGCAACCTCTACTTATCTTAGTTTTGTGCATTGTTGTGCCAAGTAAATTCTTTGATAGTAAGGTTCATACTAGATTTGGATTACTGCGCAGAAACAGATTTCTTTGCTGTCACGAATTTCGACCTGCCTCTCTGTAGGTAGCTCATAAAAATATGCCAATTTACGTGCGTGATCCTTAGATATGCCAATTCATTCAATTTGAGAATTTTCATTTGAGCAAGTCTGGTGCCTCAATAAAATCCGTCTTTACGGACTGTTCTGTTTTGACAGATTCTGCCTTTTATTTCGCATTGCCTCTTTTGCTATGATGGATGAATTTCTTTGTTCCATTAATGTCCAGTAGCTTTGTGCAATGTCTAGAATTGTTAAGAATGATTATGTCACCTCTGAACAT
>NC_061511.1:5924755-5938415 GCF_022539505.1 Lolium rigidum | reverse complement strand
TCTATCCTTTACCTTTGCAATATATAGCTCATGGGACAAATAGCTTAAAAACTATTGTGGTATTGAATATGTACTTATGCACTTTATCTCTTATTAAGTTGCTTGTTGTGCGATAACCATGTTCCTTGGGACGCTATCAACTACTCTTTGTTGAATATCATGTGAGTTGCTATGCATGTTTGTCTTGTCTGAAGTAAGGGAGATTTACCACTCATTTAATGGTTAGAGCATGCATAATGTTAGAGAAGAACATTGGGCCGCTAACTAAAGCCATGATCCATGGTGGAAGTTTCAGTTTTGGACATATATCCTCAATCTCATATGAGAACATTAATTGTTGCTACATGCTTATGCATTAAAGAGGAGTCCATTATCTCGTTGTCTATGTTGTCCCTGGTATGGATGTCTAAGTTGAGAATAATCAAAAGCGAGAAATCCAAAATGCGAGCTTTCTCCTTAGACCTTTGTACGGTGCGGCATGGAGGTACCCCATTGTGACACTTGGTTAAAACATGTGCATTGCAAAGATCCGGTAGTCCAAGCTAATTAGGACAAGGTGCGGGCACTATTAGTATACTATGCATGAGGCTTGCAACTTGTAAGATATAATTTACATAACACATATGCTTTATTACTACCGTTGACAAAATTGTTTCTTGTTTTCAAAACCAAAGCTCTAGCACAAATATAGCAATCAATGCTTCCCTCTGCGAAGGGCCTTTCTTTTACTTTTATGTTGAGTCAGTTCACCTATCTATCTCCGCCTCAAGAAGCAAACACTTGTGTGAACTGTGCATTGATTCCTACATACTCGCATATTGCACTTGTTATATTACTTTACATTGACAATATCCATGAGATATACATGTTATAAGTTGAAAGCAACCGCTGAAACTTAATCTTCCTTTGTGTTGCTTCAATACCTTTACTTTGATTTATTGCTTTATGAGTTAACTCTTTTGCAAGACTTATTGATGCTTGTCTTGAAAGTACTATTCATGAAAAGTCTTTGCTTTATGATTCATTTGTTTACTCATGTCATTACCATTGTTTTGATCGCTGCATTCATTACATATGCTTACAATAGTATGATCAAGGTTATGATGGCATGTCACTCCGAGAAATTATCTTTGTTATCGTTTACCTGCTCGGGACGAGCAGAACTAAGCTTGGGGATGCCGATACGTCTCGACGTATCGATAATTTCTTATGTTCCATGCCACATTATTGATGATATCTACATGTTTTATGCATACTTTATGTCGTATTTATGCATTTTCCGGCACTAACCTATTAACGAGATGCCGAAGAGCCAGTTGATGTTTTCTGCTGTTTTTGGTTTCAGAAATCTTAGTAAGGAAATATTCTCGGAATTGGACGAAATCAACGCCCAGGGGCCTATTTTTCCACGAAGCTTCCAGAAGACCGAAGAGAAGACGAAGTGGGGCCACGAGGCGCCGCCACACTAGGGCGGCACGGCCAGCATAGGGCCCGCGCGGCCCTATTGTGTGGGGCCCCCGTGACCCCTCCGAGGCTGCCCTTCCGCCTACATATAGTCTTCGTCGCGAAACCCCCGCATCGAGAGCCACGATACGGAAAACCTTCCGCAGACGCCGCCGCCGCCAATCCCATCTCGGGGATTCAGAGATCGCTCTCCGCACCCTCGCCGAGAGGGGAATCATCTCCCGGAGGACTCTTCACCGCCATGGTCGCCTCCGGAGTGATGAGTGAGTAGTTCACCCCTGGACTATGGGTCCATAGCGAGTAGCTAGATGGTCGTCTTCTCCTCATGTGCTTAATTGTCTGGATCTTGTGAGCTGCCTAACATGATCAAGATCATCTATCCGTAATGCAATATGTTGTGTTTGTCGGGATCCGATGGATAGAGAATACTATGTTATGTTGATTATCAATCTATTACCTATGTGTTGTTTATGATCTTGCATGCTCTCCGTTATTAGTAGAGGCTCGGCCAAGTTTTTACTCTTAACTCCAAGAGGGAGTATTTATGCTCGATAGTGGGTTCATGCCTCCATTAAATCCGGGACGATGCGATGAAAAGTTCTAAGGTTGTGGATGTGCTGTTGCCACTAGGGATAAAACATTGATGCTATGTCCGAGGATGTAGTTATTGATTACATTACGCACCATACTTAATGCAATTGTCTCGTTGTTTGCAACTTAATACCGGAAGGGGTTCGGATGATAACCTCGAAGGTGGACTTTTTAGGCATAGATGCATGCTGGATAGCGGTCTATGTACTTTGTCGTAATGCCCAATTAAATCTCACTATACTTATCATATCATGTATGTGCATTGTCATGCCCTCTCTATTTGTCAATTGCCCGACTGTAATTTGTCCACCCAACATGCTATTTATCTTATGGGAGAGACACCTCTAGTGAACTGTGGACCCCGGTCCATTCTTTTACATTGAATACAATTTACTGCAATACTTGTTCTACTGTTTTCTGCAAACAATCATCATCCACACTATACATCTAATCCTTTGTTACAGACAAGTCGGTGAGATTGACAACCTCACTGTTTCGTTGGGGCAAAGTACTTTGGTTGTGTTGCGCAGGTTCCACGTTGGCGCCGAATCCCCGGTGTTGCGCCGCACTACATCCCGCCGCCATCAACTTTCGACGTGCTTCTTGGCTCCTACTGGTTCGATAAACCTTGGTTTCTTACTGAGGGAAAACTTGCCGCTGTACGCATCACACCTTCCTCTTGGGGTTCCCAACGGACGCGTGTTGTACGCGTATCAGAGACCATTGAGCATAAAGGATGAAATAAAGCAAACATGCTCAAAGATTTATCTCATTCAACAAATAAAGCATAGAAGAAGGAATGAGATAGCAAAACTTCCAAAGGAGCAAGGTTCGAACAAATAAACCAAACCCACTACACTTTTCACAATGGCACAATGTACCGTAAGGAAAAGGTATGTATTCCAAAACAAACACTTGATATGAATCAAGGGGATTTATCAAAATATTTTTCAAAGGGACAAGGAAGACATATGGGAGCTACAAAGATTTCTTGGAAATAAAATAAGGAAGTAAGAAACAATCCAAGGTGAAGATGATCCAAAAATTCAACCACATACAAGGTTATCAATTGTCAAAGACAATGAGTATATTGGAAATGATTTCCGGTGGAGTATTGACAATGATAGTAAGGATCAACTTCACAATAAAAGGCATAGGATAAGTATATAGAATTAAGCACTATGCACGGATGAAGATTCTTGATAGCTTCAACTAGTCAAACAATCACGCACGGCAATGATTAGAATAACTTGAAGCAAGCAGTGTCCCAAATAAGATATAGAGATATGTATTTGAGGAAAACCGTACCAAGAATTTCTTACTCAAACAAGAATCCATAAGATGAGCAATAAAAGTTTTTCAATAGAAGTGGAGCTTGTTTGAGCAAACATGCCACGTAAGAACAAGATGACTAAGAGCATCAACTTTAAGTGGCATAACCTCATATGTTCACATTTTCTAGGCTTGTGATATGTACAAAACATATTACTCCCCCATAATGTGATAAAGCATCTCTTCTAAACAAGAGGCAACTAAAATTCGACTAGAGATGATTAATGGACATTAGAATTTGAATTTCTCATGAGTATGACACACCACATAGTGACTATATAATCTTGCAATATCAATACTAAGTGGTGGTACCCATATACCCACATTTTATAGAAGGAGAGATGCACAAAGCATATCACTCCCCCAAAATGGGATGTTCCATTAATAACTCAAAGAGAGCCAAATAAGATATCATCAAGATGCATTAGGCTCCAAAACAATACACAAGTATATGATGAGTCAAACAAACATACTTGAATACACAAGATAGGTAAGTAAGACACAACACATACACACAAATATTTGGTACAAAACCAAACATGCAAAGGGGCAAGTAACTTACAATAAATATGATGAGTTGAAGTATAAGTTACCGCAAAGAGGAATATTGGATATAAGATATAGATGATAATCCATATGACTTGACTTGGTCAAAATATAATATATGAAGATCCCTTAATTCTTCATGAAGTAGCCAAGTCTCCAATGACCTCCAGATACACCTATTGATCAAATTTGAGCTTGTTGGTCCCCAACCAAGTTGGGTCCTAAGAGGTTAGTCACAATAGGCTTGGCAACCCAAATGGTTCTTTTCTTGAAACCACTTTGAGTTCCAACAAACTTGGCAAACACATTGCCATCCTTATCCTTCCCTAGAGAATAATCATCATCAACAATTATAGGGTTAGATAATATACCACCTAAGCAAGAAGAAGCAAAGTGCCCCTTCTCACGGCATAAGTAGCAAGTGTTCCCCTTTCTCTTCTTTATTGATTTCTTCTCTTGGGGAACAATATCTTGATTCTTCTTGGGAAGTGGCCTATCTTCAACTTGAGGTCGAGCATGAGCTTGACCTTGACCTTGTAGACGTTTCCCTTGTTGTTTCTCACTCAAGTGCTTCTTCTTCTTCAATGGGCATGATCTAACATGATGCCCTTCAACCTTGCACTTGAAGCAAACCAACTTGGCCGGATCATCGACTTTATCTTGGCCCTTCTTCTTGTTGCTCTTGCTCTTGGACTTGTTCTTGTTATTGGAGTTGAATCCAAGTCCACTCTTGTCATTGGGGGATTGTTGCACACTTGGAATCTTGTCAAGTGCGGATTTCCCTTCATGACGCTTTTCTAAGTCTTTCTTCAAAGAAAGGACTTGAGCCTCAAGCTCTTTTATTTCCTCTACATGGTTAGTAGAAATACAAGTACTAGAGGAAGTAGAAGCTTCATTGTTAGAGCAACAAGGCAAAGTGAGTAATCCAACACAAGGTGTATCACTAGTTTGACTAGATGGATTACAATAACTAGCACATGGCAATATAGCACTTGAAGTAGAGATTGTGCTAATGTCCACATGAGGCTCACAAGATGTTACCTTAGTGATACTAGCCTCATGGGCTAACTTTAGCCCATCATAGGAAATTAGAAGGTCATCATGAGAGCCCGAGAGCTTTTTATGACTTTCTTCCAATTCCCTATAATTGCTAGTTAGCAACTCAAGTTGAGCCCTTAGCTCAACATTCTCCTTTAAGGTAGATGCTTCACAAGAATTAGAGTTAGTAGCACAAGCATCAACAATAGTTTTCTCATTTTCATGCATATAGGATTCAATTTTTTGTGTAAGCATAAAATTAGTATGCTTCTCATCTTTTAGCTCATGCTTGAGGAGAGTGAATCTCATTTCCTCATTTTCAACATGGGACTCCAACTCCACTATGGTTTCCCTATATTTATTCAAGGTATCCATAGAGTGTTCGAGATTAGCACGAGCTTCTTTATTACCATGAAGAGAAGCATATACCATTGCCATATTATGCACCAAGGTATTATATTCTTCATCATTATCATCATCATCATCATTCTCATCATTAGAGGATGTGTTAGGAGTCAAAGTAGGAGATACATTTGATCCTTTTGCCATAAGGCACATGTGCAAACCGGAGAATGAAGATGAAGATATTGTTGAATCCTCATTTGTAATTTTGTCTTGATCCATAGAGTGTTCGGTTTCCTCTACATTGTTAGTCAACAACCAACTAGAGGAAATAGAAGAATTTTGATTATGGTAACAAGACAAGGTAAGCATATCATCATGAGATCTATGTAAGCAATTTACACATGATATGCAAGGACTATCAACACAAGCATGTAGATTATTTTCAATGCTACATGTGTTTAAGTCCAAAAAGGAAGCATTGCAATGGGATAGAGATGAACAATCATCACTATTGAGCACAATATCAACATTGCAATTTTCCTCACCACTCACCATATCATTACCTCGTGTCTTGCTACACGTTGGTGAAGTGGAAGAAGATGATAAGTCATCACGACCGGAGGTGGAAGCAACTTGGAGCTCTTCATGATGTGAAGGGGAAGAGAACTCCTCGAGTCACCACCGACCAATTGAGAAGTGGATCCACCAAACATTTCCTTAAGCTTGATCCACATCTCATGAGACGATTTTCGCTTTATATATATCAAGAACCTACGAAAATCGGGTCTCAAGGAGAATAAAAGCTCATTAGATACTTGAGCTTCAAGATGTAAGTTTTTCTCATCCTCTAAAGATAGATTTTGAGAATCCATCGGAGGAGAAAAACCGACATCTAGAAATTTCTCTATATGTGGACACAAGGTCCGAAGATTACAAAGCAATCAATTTCGCCACAAAAGATAATTTGTGCCATTAAAGACAATTGTGTCATTGTGCACTATACTATCCGACATCTTTACTCTCAAGGCGGTGAAGCCTTAAACAATTAGAGACCTTGCTCTGATACCAATTGAAAGATCGAGATGTCGCCTAGAGGGGGGGTGAATAGGCAATTATAAACTCTTGCGGATTTGTCTTGTAAGAATGCGGAATTAAACTAACGTTTAGTTTACAAGCACAAACCCTAAGTATGCTAAGCTCAACTAAGTGTAACAATAGCAACTAGAGCTAAGCAAGATAGGCACAAGATATATGTAGCACAAGTGATAGCAAGATATATGAACTTCAAGCACGATGGCTATCACAAGGAAAGAGAGCTCGGGTATAGAAATAACCGAGGCAGGTAGAGACGAGGATGTATTCCCGTGTTCCCTTCCTTTGCAAGAAGGTACGTCACGTTTGGAGGAGTGAAGGTCCCACGAAGGATTCCCCGCGCCACGAAGGCTCACCCTATTCTCCGAACCACACCCACGAAGGATAATGGCCCTTTCCTTATGGTTATCTTTTCCTCCGCTCCGGAGATGGCAAGCTCCACAACCACTTCACAAGCTCCACGAAGGAGAAGCCCGGGCCTCTTCACAATCTTCTTGAAGAGATCACCGGAGCACCAATCACCAAGCCAACTAGGAGGTCTCCCTCCAAGAGTAACAAGCTCACGGTCTCTCACTCGAACTAATCGTGGTAGAGAGCTCAACACTATGCAATGATGCAAAGCAAGAACACTAGAGGTGTTCAAGTCCTTCACACTCAAATCCCACCAAAGCAACGAATGCTAGGATGAGATTGGAGAGGAAGAACAAATGGGAAAGTCAACCAAAGACTCCAAGATCTAGATCCCAAGAGATTCCCTCACTTAGAGAAGAAATGGATTGGTGGAAGTGTAGATCTAGATCTCCCTCAAGAATGAGCAAGAATGGTTGGAGGAATCAAAGGGGAGAGCAAGTTCTTCAAATGCAACAATGGAGGAGAGAGAATGGGAAGAACTAACTAGCTCAAGGTGGAAGAAGAGATATTTATACCATGGGAGCAAATAAAACTGTTGGGGAAAAAAGACAGGGAGATGGCAGGAAAACGGCAGAAAAACTGCCCAACTGGCCGACGGAGCCGGCCGACCGGCCCAGGCGCTGAGGAGCCCAGCAGGGGACCCGGTCGGGCCGGCCCAGCAACCGGGCAGGGCGGCGCGCCGCATAGGGCGAGAGTTTGGTCGCGCGGGGGCGCAGGCCGCGGGTGGGCCGCGGGGCGGTGAGGCCCAGCCGGCGGAAAGACGACCCAGCCGGCGGAACCCGGTCGGGCCGGAGGGGGCGCCGGGCAGGCCGGATGCGGACCGGGCCCGAGGCCGGTTACAGGCCAAAATCCGGTCCGGTTGGCGCCCGGTGCGGACCGGGTGGGCCGGCGTGCGGCCCGGCTGACCGGTCGCCCAGCCGGCTACCCCTCTTTTCTTTTTCTTCTTTTGCTTCTTTTCTCCTTTTTCCTTTTCCTTTAATAACTAGTGCTCCCGAACTCCGATTCGAATGAAACCAATTTTGTTTGGAAGATAACAACAAATGCTATCCTATAGAAAGTGCAAACTCAAGAATCTGTAGGAGGGAATTTTATCATTAATATAAAAGGTAGAACCTTATATCATGAATAACCGGTAAAATCACCCAACCTCGAAAACGCAATAGAAGATGCATGCGAACTCCGTTTTCGATGAACTTGGGCTTGTTGTAAAGCTAGAAACAAGCTCAAGAACCTTACACATAGAAACACCAAGAAGCAATAAGGATATGCAAAGTATGCAAAGGATTGAGCTCCCTAAGACGATGTGATCAAGTTACCCAACCGAAAGCCCCTCTTGATAGTGCGGCTATCTATCCTATAATCCGGTCTGCCAACAACCACCTTGAGACCGGTAAAAGGAAAACCTATCAAGGCCATACCTTTGCCTTGCGCATCCCGCTTGATCTTGATGATAACTCTTCAAGCTCTACACAAGCCAGAATGCCTCACTTGATCATTGTTGCTTTGTGAAGACTCACAAATGCTCCCCCATACCGATGATCTTGATGTCAATACACAAGGTATACCTTTATCTTCATGGCATCCATACTTGAATCCAACACATGGAGTACAAGTAGTACCTATGGAATATTCCTTCATATAAACTCAATGAAAACATTAGTCCATAGGGGTTGTCATTAATTACCAAAACCACACATAGGGGCAATATACCCTTACACCATGCCCGCCTCCGAAGTGATGCGTGAGTAGTTCTTCCTTGAACTATGGGTCCATAGCAGTAGCTAGATGGTTGTCTTCTCCAATTTGTGCCTCATGTTTACATCTTGTGAGCTGCCCTACATATCAAGATCATCCTTATGTAATGCTACATGTTGTGTTTGCTGGGATCCGATGAATATTTCATACTATGTTGAGATCGATTATATATTCTTGTCATATGTTATTTGTGATCTTGCATGCTCTCCGTTGCAAGTAGATACTCTGGCCAAGTAGATGCTTGTGACGCCAAGAGGGGGTATTTATGCTCGATAGTAGGTTCATGCCTCTAGTTTTATGGAAGAGTGACAATAACTTCTAAGATTGTAGATGTGTTGTTGCTACTAGGGAGAAAACAAAAATGTTTTATTCAAGGGTAATTCTATTGTTACATTACACATATTGCTTAATACGATAATCTGTTGCTTGCAACTTAATACTGGAAGGGGTTCGGACGATAACCGGAAGGTGGATTATTAGTCATATACGCAGTTGGATTACCGTCTTTGTATTATGTTGTAATGCCCAAACGAATCTCATAGTAATCATCTTGTTATGTATGGTCGGTATTCTGTCAATTGCCTAGCTGTAATTTGTTCTCCCAACATGTTATTTATCTTTATGGAGAGACACCTCTAGTGAACTGTGGACCTCGGTCCCTTCCTTTGCGCTGATAAATTCAACCACTGCAATCATGTTCTGTTTACTTTCCGCAAGCACTGTTCTCTTTAATTACTGGAAACATCTCTTTCCACTCGATACGTCTAATTATTTGTGTTCAGCAAACCAGTGAGATTGACAACCTCACTGTAAGTTTGGGCAAAGTATTGTGGTTGTGTTTTGTGCAGGTTCCACGTTGTTGCTGACGCCAGTAGTGCGCCCTGCCAATAGTCAGCTAGCAACACCTTCAGAAGTCACGTCTTTCTCGTACTGCTCAATCAAACCTTGATTTCTTACTGAGGGAAAACTTGCTGTTGTACTCATCACACCTTCCTTTCGGGGTTCCCCAACAACTGCACGCCATCAGAGGTACAATCCATTATTTCATGTTTTCATCTATAATAATAATAAATAAATAGTTAATTAAATTTTATAGAAAATTCTGGTGTTAATGAAAAACATACAATGGAGAAAATACTCCACTCTTATTGTGAACATAGGGTGTACTCTGAGCATCAACGAGAAGGTGGAGGCGATCTGCCGATGCGCTTCACTCATTGGGTTTTTGGCCTCTGGCCACGATCTAGTTTTGGACCTAGGTCTGGGCCATAGGGCCTCAGCCATGACACGGTGCAGGAGATCTGGTGGTGGCTTGACCACGCCGGTGATGTTTTGCAACATTGCTCTAGATAGGCTATCATCTCCTCTAGTAGCTCGGTTGAATAATGGTGGAGGTCCTAAGGTTCCTTGTCGCGCCAAGATGGATCGGCCGAAAGCATGTTCCATTGATCTAGCTGAGGTCCACTGGGCGCATCATGTCTGGAGTTTGTCGGTTCAAAAGTGATTCGGTCATGTGCACCCGTGTTTTTCTCTGACCATTTGGTTTCAGAGGGAGTGCTTCGAAGATATGCTGGTTGTTAATATCATGGGGCATGTTCTCGTTACATGATGCTGGCGGCCAGCATGGAAGCCAAGATCTGAGAACTAGCAATGGTGGTTTGAGACTGGGGGTGATGAGAAATTGGCTTGGTGAATCATGACCTGGATCAGCGGCATGCAAGTGGGGGTGACTACACAACAAAAGTTGATAGTCTTATCTTTTAGGGTGAAAATCTAAGGTCTGGCCTTAATTGGTTGTTTCTGGCAATCTTCAGGATGAAAACCTAAAATCTATGATCGGGCGAGGATGGTGCTCGTGCATTGTTTCCTTCTTGGAGACGTCACTTTTGAAGAAGCTAAATTTCTGGTGCTACTTTGGTGATATTAGTATCGCTATTTTTCAAGGAATATATACTTTATCTTTTTTTAATCCATCTTTTTTTTTCTTGATGTGTACATCCGTAATACCACAGGGCAATACGTTATTGCAGAGACTGGATGTAATTGATATGTCTTTATCCGTAATACACTATTTTTTGCTTGCAATAAATACATGAGATGAATACAGTAGCCACAATCAATGTCATGTACTACAGCATGCCGTCACTAGCGCAAGCACTAATTGCCAGTTGCTCGATCAAGTTTTCCCTCCCAAAACTAAGCGTGGTTCGAATTCAAAACCTACTCTTCTCAATCAACCAGGAGGAGTACCTTCTAATCCAGGGGGAGCAAAACAAAGCGCTCAATGGCACGGCCGCTGGTCGGGTGTACATGTTCCTCTTTGATTGCGTTTCCCCTCCCGGCCCGATCAGCATACATCCATCTCGATGGCAAAAGGCATCATCATGCTTGCTTACGGCGACATACTCCTTCGTACCAGCCATGTAGTCAGGTGCTTGTTAAACCAACATATGTAGATACGCAGAGAATGTACCCCTGTTACCTGCATGCTAACCCCACACATGCGGCAGGCAGCACACCATCATCCATCGTGCAGGCGAGAGCAAGCATCATGATTAACCATATGGCATAACAAGCAAACCATGGTGTTCCTTTCGCCGTACGTACGTTTTGATCATGTAGTGGGAGTATATGGGACAGTTTTAGGGACGTTAATGGGTACCTATTAGATCATCTATATCCCATCCGTTTATAATTTATGTAGGAGCAAACGGTGGAGTAAACATCCATAGTTAAAAAACATGACTCCTCCAAGGCAGACGAACATACCCCACCTTTCAAATTTAACTCCTCAAACAAAGTGACCCTACATATGGAAGCGTCTTATATCTTCCACTTCCTTCTTCCATCGGCGCGCTCAGCCGGAGCAGCACCCCTCGGCCACGCATAGGAACGGCATGTCACATCATTGCAAACTACACCACATTGCCTCCCGCACCGCGGACCCCTGCCACCTCTCCCTTCGCTCCTACCACTCCTTCGGTCACCTCGGCCACCACCCACTACGGTAACCCGCACCGTCTCCTCCGTCGTAGCCTTCTCCAACTCCCACTACCCCACCTCCGCCCTCCCACCCCCTGCCCCGACGTCGCCGCCTCCTGCTCACACTACCCCCGCCATCACCGGCAATGCCACCACCACTAGACACACATCCGCCCACTGCAACATTGCCTCTGACATGGGGATGACTTATTGGGCCGGCGTGATTGGCGTCCCTGGTATGGATCTAGGAAGTAGCACATGATCTATTGATAGATGCATATCATGTACCTCGTTCTTAAGTACTTGTTCTGATCCAACTTGTATGCAAGAACATGTGCGGGGAGAAGTGTGTATTAGATGGAGTAGCATGGTGGTAATAATTGAATAGTGACAACAAATTCAAGATGTACTATGGTATTTACCTTTCTTTTGCTCCCTCGCTAGGGATAAAGCGAGTACATGTGCTATAATTATCATGTGACAGTGTGATAATCTTGTTTGTTCAAGATAGCATATTTAGGATTACTTAAGGCTATACTCTGTTGATTCTTAATTCAAGATTGCTTAGAATTTTCCCTTTCTTGAGTAGTATAATAGAGATGTGTTGCATCATCTCTATGTTATGACTTAATGCCCATATAAATGCTTATCAAACACATGTTGAAGTTCCACCAATATTATGGCATTGATGTGTTTGTGTCCACTACAACTTAAAAAGGGAGTAGACAAGTGGACCCATGAACCCCGGTCCATTTTAAATCATTAGAAACACATTTCCAACACTATTATCACACTTTACATTATCACTATTATTTAATCCGAAAATATACAAAAAATACTTTCTTCACATACACACACTTAAAACCCAATAGCCTTTTATTGCTTTTATTTAGTTTGCTACGGTTATTTACTTTACTTTACTTTGATTTATTCTTGTATTTCCTATTACTAATACGAAACATTGTGCTTGAAAACCACACGGTGGAGTTAGGGACATAAGGCAATAACTTTATTTTGCAGGTTGCTAGAAGAGGAGAGGAAGAATTCAGATTCTAAGCCAATTCCCCGATCAAGAGTCCGATATAAACCTTCGAGTCACCCTTTGTAGGGGAAAAGACGCTTGCTACACTATTCTGCACTTGGAGTCCCAACGAGTTAGTACACACATAGTTGCTGCCATCAAGATCCTATGATCGCGGTGTTCGATAGAATCATTGCAGTCTACAAACGCATTGAAGTGGGCACCGTTTTAGAAGTTTCCACTCATGGCTACCACCTTCCAGGTTTTGCGAGTGCATGGTTGAATTGAAGTTGTAACCTACGTACTATCTACATTTTGTGGGCACTTCGCATCTCCGTCAAAATCAAGATAGACCAGCGATTCTGATACCTTTATTTTTTTGTGAATTACATCCTAACACATTTAAGGATGGAATCCCATATCGGGGTATCTTCTATCTATCATGCCAACTACTGAAAGTAGTGACAGAAGGGGGCTTGTTGGTGCATGTAGATGTTCGCCAGGAATGAAATGCTACATTTTTATTTCACTAGACAATAGAACATTGCATGTTCATAACAATACGACCAACAGAAGCACCTAACAATATAACTAGACATAAACTACACTTCAAGCCTTCAAATTTAACATAATAATACCTCCACGTTGTGTGTGGAGGATCCACATGCATATATAAGAGTACAATTATGTTGATCACAAATGTATTGTTGAAGAGAGGGGTGTATACACTAATTGACCACCCCTCCACAAAACAGTTGTAACTAGGCGGGGCGATGGTGGTGGCAACGCGTGATGAGGGAGAAAAGGGCGAGTGATAAGCGGCGGGGGCACGTGTAGGATAGGGTTTGGGGTCGTGTGGGCATCGAGGCCTCCACATCGTCTCGTGCTTTAGTGGGCTGGGTGGGCCAACCGATCTGGTGGCATGGCCACAACACTAGTATAGGGACTATGTACCCACACCTAATAAACTGGTGGTGCGGCCCAATAAGACATGCCACTGGTACTAGGTGAGTTGTGGCATGGCTTATTAGGCCACACCATCAGTAGTTTTGGACCGTTCGGTGTTGCTGAGCCCCACATATC